>NC_059193.1:17261500-17561500 GCF_020615455.1 Coregonus clupeaformis
GTTTTTACAAAGTGCAGGACAAGCCATTCCAGGTAGACAGGTCGATATACCTACTTACCTACTTACATTTTGGTAGCTAATAGATTGCATTTAGTTAAAAGATGACACATAATAATTGTAATCAGAAGATACTATTAACATGTAAATATTATTGGTAAGAGAATAAGTAGCAGAAGAATAACTGCAGATTAAATAATGCTGTAATTAGAAAGTGTACACCCAATGTAGGCTACTGCCCCTTTAAGAACTAGAATTGATTTTGTACACTATGTTGTGATTTTCACCAAATATATGAATAAACCGTTTATGAAGCTATTTTAGCCTATAGATCACATCTTGCAAACAAATAATCTGAACTAAAAACTCCACATATATTTTGGAATTGCAGAAATTCCAAAATATGTGTGGAGTTTTTTATGTTTTGTTACATTTTAGCAGACGCTCTTATCCAGAGCGATTTACAGTTAGTGAGTGCATACATTATTTTTTTCATACTGGCCCCCCGTGGGAATCGAACCCACAACCCTGGCGTTGCAAACGCCATGCTCTACCAACTGAGCTACATCCCTGCAGGCCATTCCCTCCCCAACCCTGGACGACGTTGGGCCAATTGTGCGCCGCCCCATGGGTTTCCCGGTCGCTGCCAGCTACGACAGAGCCTGGATTCGAACCAGGATCTCTAGTGGCACTGCGATGGTATATAGACCACTGCGCCACTCAGATTATTTGTTTGCAAGATGCAGTTATTCTTCTGTTATTTAATCAATATCGATACGGTCAACTAAAACCTGAGTTTTAATTGGACAAATTCAGGCAGATTCCTCCCCGTTACGTTACGTATGCTTCCGTTTAAGAAACGTTTTGCAACAGAATTGACGTAATGAATACACCCCGTGCACGTCACAATCTTCTCTCTTTTGTGGCACCAATGTGAGGCGTTATGTAATGTCAGGAGAAACCGTGTTGCAGTAGTCTAGTGTGTGGTGCGGGAATAATGACAAGTGAACCTGGGGAGCTTTGTGTACACATTGACCTAAAAAAAAAAGGGAACCGGACCGCAACTCAGACCCAGGGGCGGTGTGTTCAATAGGGCGATATGGGCGACGCACTGCCAAACGGGAAAAGGAAGGGATTTTTTTTCTAATCAATTATATCACGGCAACAGTAGTTATCATATCAGTGTTCTAATCTGATCTGACTGCCACTAAATGTCAAATCAGGCTAAAGTCGTGCTTCAAATGGCCCCGCCCGTTTTTGGGGCGATTTCAGTCAAGTTGAAAATCGCCCAGAAGTCTGTCATAGACTCTGATGTAAAATCTATTTTTTTCAAATTTCAAAGCTTTCAATACAATCTCTATGTGTTTCTGAGGGCTTGCACTTACGCGCTTTCGTCATACGTGACGTAACCATGAACGTAACTAAGAAAATAGCGGCTAGCAGCGTCTCTGTTGCGACCTGCAGTGTGGCGTTATTTTATGTTTTTAATTTGTACACTTAGTTTACAAACATTCTGCCAACCATGGATTTCCAGTGGTGGGTTTTGGACTGATCTTGTTGATCGTGTACATACCCGCTACGAACGGACTAAATAATGAAAACGCTGCTGGCAGCGGAATCCAATACAGCTGGGAGACTTGGCTGGATGACAGAGACAGTCACAGGGAAAATCGATCCTGGTAAGAGAGCGACTCTGTACCCCCGACATTGAACTGCTTTCTGTGTCACTGCGACCTTACTATCTGCCCCGTGAGTTCCCCCAATTGTTTGTTACCGTTGTGTACTGTTGATAATCACAAGTTTACTGGAGAACTGAGACCAAGTAGAGACAGGGTGGATATGGTATAATAAAGGCAGTTTATTCAGAGGTAAAGATATCTGGAATTGCGTGCACGGACTCGTTCGTCAAACTCTTAGGGAGCTATCTGAAGAGAGCCCCGAAAACATTGTGTGCAGACATTTTATACAATAAATGATGTAGGTTGAATCTAGTAGTTCTGATCTTCTGATTGGTCCTGATGAGTTGGGCGAGGTCCCCTCCACTGTTGCATTGGCTCTGAGTCGGGTTCTCTGTCTTCAAATGTTCAGCCTAAAGAGAGGGGATTTTTGTGTGTGTGTGTGTGTGTTTAACAGTGATGATGTGTGTGTGTGTGTGTGTTATCAGTGATGATGTGTGTGTGTGTGTGTGTGTGTGTGTCCTTAGAGCAAGAACTCGTGAGTTGGAAGAACTGAGAGACCTATGGCGTGGGTGTTGTCCTTGGCCACCTGCTGACAAGGCTGACAAGATAGGACTCTTTTGTCCATTGTTATAGGATAGGAACAGCATTGATTGAAAACAAACGCCCAACACAAAATGGGTCATGCACAAGATTTTAGTCAGACCAAGCTATAACATTATATATTTACTACGACAGTACATTCAACCAAAAGCTAATATAACAAAGGCATCAGAGATTATTTATAATCTGTCACAGAAACTGGAATCCATCTCCCCAGATCAGTCAATAAATGCTTCTGGTATTGACTTATATGCTGCCCCTGTCTTCATGTTGTTGCTGGACATATCTTTTTTAAAATGTGTGTAGGTCACCTAAATCATCAGAAAAATTGCCCCTCCTGAGAATTTTTTCAGGAGCCGCCACTGCTCAGACCACCTCTCGAGATGGTCTCAGTTCGGTTTGCTTCGGGGACTCTTTTGAGGAGTCTGAAATGCTGGTGTTCACACTGCACAACTTTTTTAACGAAATCACTGAGTTCACAAAAATTGTCTGAAAGTGACCAAGAGTGAAAACACCCACATCTACAGTGACAATATGATGTACATTAGGATATTCTCGTAGAAAAGGCCTGCACGCATCGGAATGCGCGCCACGTCTCCGCGTATTTACGCACGGGTATGTGCGTGTATTTGTTTGGTAAATAGGCCTACACAGGGTCGATGTTTATAGCCTATACTGCCTCACCTCCAGTGGGACCTAACATTCATTAACAAAAACCCCTCTCTGCCCCCTTTCTCTCACACACACTCATTCACAGTCACACAGATATGTCATCTCTCTCTAGGCTAAGCGGATAAAGAAACGGTAGTGTTTTATTATGGCACCAACACGAATTAGAGTGGGCAAGAAACCGTCTGGTCTAGCGCACAATACCATACTCTCCTTTCTCTCTCTCAAAACACACACACTAAACAGATCACAGCCATAACCAATCAATAATCAACAAAAATCCTATTCATGTGAATTTGAGGACTGTGGAACGTTCGTGAATTGTTGAAATCCTGCACGGTGTCATTCTGATTGGACCACCGGCGGTCACGAGTCCACAATCAGGCAGGCGACAATCAGAGCTTTGCGGGACGGGTAATGTTTATTTCTCTAAGACTCAACAAGGATGACACCTGGTGGTCGTTCCGACAAACTGCAACCTAATAGAGCGGCGCGCCGGGAATAGGCCACAACCAATGATTTATATAGACATTAGATTACTGATAGGTGGCGCTGTGTTGAAACCACCTAGCCTCCATCTTGGCACTACAACACAGTTGTAAAAAATATTTTGGAAGCTATAAAAATGCATTTAATAATGTCTACATTCGTTTTTGCCACATGTATTCTATTACAGACACCTTAATGCATACTTTTAAATGATATGTGAGCGCCAATATGGGGAGTGCCAATATGGCCTACCGGTGGCTTCAAAGCCCACAGGATCAGCAATCAAAATCAAATGTTATTGGTCATCACATATTTTGCGCATGTTATCGCATGTGCAGCAAAATGCTTATTTTTATAGCTCCAACAGTGCAGTAATACCTAACAATACACACATTTTGTAATTTAAATAAATTAAGAAATATCAGAAGGAGCTATGTCTGAGTCCAGAATATAAATATGTATATAATGGTGTGTATAGACAATATATGAGTAGAAAAGGTATAGAGCAGTAGTTATATAGGATGAGCCTTGACTAGAATACAGTATATATACATATGAAGTGGGTAAAACAGCATGTAAACATTATTAAAGTGACCAGTGTTCAATGACTATGTACATTGAACAGTAGTCTCTAAGGTGCAGGGTAGAGTACCGAAATCCAGGGTTTATATATATACGGAACGAAATATAAATGCAACATTTTCAATGATTTTACTGAGTTACAGTTCTTATAAGGAACTCAGTTAATTGAAATAATCTATGGATTTCACATGACTGGGCAGGGGCGCAGCCATGGGCAGGCCTGGGAGGGCATAGGCCCACCCACTTGGGTGACAGGCCCAGCCAATTATAATGAGTTTTCCCCACAAAAGGGCTTTACTACATACAGAAATACTCAGTTTCATCAGCTGTCCGGGTGGCTGGTCTCAGATGATCCCGCAGGTGAAGAAGCCGGATGTGGAGGGCTGGCGTGGTTACACGTGGTCTGCGGTTGGACGTATTGCCAAATTCTCTAAAACAATGTTGGAGGCAGCTTATGGTAGAGAAATGAACATTAAATTCTCTGTCAACAGCTCTGGTGGACATTCCTGCAGTCAGCATGCCAATTTCAATCTCCCTCAAAACTTGAGACATCTGTAACATTGTGTGACAAAACTGCACATTTTAGTGGCCTTTTGTCCACAGCACAAGGTGCACCTGTGTAATGATCACGCTGTTTAATTAGCTTCTTCATATTCCAAACTGGTCAGGTGGGTGGATTATCTTGGCAAATGGGACACACGCTCAGTAACGGATATGTAAACAAATGTGTGCACAACATTTTAGAAAAATAAGCTTTGAGCGTACAGAACATTTCTGGGATCTTTTATTTCAGCTCATGAAACATGGGACCAACACTTTACATGTTGCATATATAATTTTTGTTCAGTATATATATATATATATCATTAGCCTCAAGTCTGTGACCATATAAAACAACAGTGGCACCTCTTAAACCAAGGTGTCTGCAATGCAGTCCTCCTGAGCAAATGGGATGGAATACATATCTCCAGTGTGCTACATGTCCTCACCATTTAAAACATTTTAGTTCACCTGCCTTTATCCCCAGCATTTTTTTTAACCAAATGGTTGATATTCCCACTAGGACCTTGGAGATATTTAAAATCAAATCCCTCAATTCTTCTGTTGAATTGGTAAGTCATATCAAAAAGGAACCTGGGTAGGTGGAGTATACTTAAGAAGTTAAACCACACAGGCACAAAGCAGAGAGTATAAGGGTTGGGTTCCATTTAGTTTCCACTAAATTCTGGAAATTCCAATAAAATAATTTATCTCGTAGGGAAATAGAGAACATTTAACATTTCAGTTGACTTCCTGAATTGAAATTCACCCCAACCCTGGCAAGTATGCTTAATCAATCAGCTACTGGAAAGATTTGAGTCTACCATGCTCAACTTCTACCCCTAACGACATGTTAAAACACTTAGCAAAACAATGAGTCAAAGACAACTGCATGTTGTATTGAGAATGTTTTTATTCAAAGTTTATTCCCCCAAGTGCTTCCGTTCGGTCTGCCTTAACCTAGCGTGTGTGCCGGGTAAGGGCAGAGGGTGGTGCTTGATGATGGTGAGTAGCACATTGCCATGCCAACACTAGGGTGGGTGTCTTACAATGAAACTAGAGAACCACATGACTTGACCAAGTTTCCATTTTTTTCAGTTTGAAAACAGAAACGAAACGGAGAGTTCAAAAATAAAAATAAATCAGCAACGGGATTTTACATTAAAGGGGCCAAAATCCAACAACTTCCTGCGACACGGGGGTGGGGTCATACATACATACATAACAGGTTAAAGGTCATCATCTTCATCTGGCAGCGCTGTTTCTGATGCAACCTGGAGAGGGGGGAGAAAGTGAATAACGGTTAGGGTTATGACGATATACCATTTACAATCAGAAACATTACTGAAGACATTGATGAATGTTATCATCTAGCCATTCTGATCCTATTTCATATGGTAAGACATTGATAAGATCATTCCTATCCAATTTAAAATCGGACAACGTTTGACCGTTTCGTCTCTATGCAGTCCATCTACCCGTGCTGGGCCACTGTGGGGTTCTACTCACTTTGAGGTCGTGCTCGTACTGCGCAGCGAGGGAGGGGTCCATGAGAATCTCGGGGGGGGCGAGAGCGGGCATGGCCACGAACTCCAGGTTGGGGTCTCCAATCAGCTTCCGTGCTAGCCACAGGAAGGGCTTCTCAAAGTTGTAATTACTCTTGGCAGAGATGTCGTAGTACTGTGAGAGAAGGAGAAAAGAGGGTTATCATTATCATCATCACATTGCTGTGGGGCACAAGGTCTAAAATGATTATTTACCCATTATTTAATCAGGGCCAGTCTCAGTTTGCACAGAAACCCAAATACACTACTATACAACACCAATAGTAAACTATATTAAAGTGTGTAATAATTACCTGGAGGTTCTTCTTGCGATGGAATACGATGCTCTTGGCTTTGACTTTCCTGTCTTTGATGTCCACCTTGTTGCCGCAGAGGACTATGGGAATGTTCTCACAGACTCGCACCAGATCACGATGCCAGTTGGGTACGTTCTTGTAGGTGACTCGGGACGTGACGTCAAACATGATGATCGCGCACTGGGCTGGAGAGCGGAAGGCGAGGGAATACAAAGGAGGAGAGTGGAGAGGGAGCAGAGAAAAAGTACAGAGGGTGATTCAGAGTGAAGAGGCAAAGAAAGCAAGAGAAGTAAATAGAGAGGGAGAGTCACAACATGAATCTACTCAACACAGCATCCTTACTGGGGTGGGGGGGGAGGGGGGGGGAGTTTACCCATGTTAGAATAGCTATTGTCATTCTCTACTAGACAGTTCCTGGCCCTGGGGGTGCCAACTTCTTCATGGACTTTAAAATGGTTAAAAATCGGTGCTGAACTTTGGCCCTCGGTTATAAGAACTGGCCAGTGACCTTCCATACAACGCTCTGTAGGCAAGTATGTCAGTAGAGCAGGGAGTTCTTTTTAGTAACTAGGACCCAGAATTCTTCCTCCTGGTCAGCAAAACTTCCAGGCCAAGCTAATAAGCACTTTTATACCATACCTTGGATGTAGTAGCCATCTCGGAGCCCTCCAAACTTCTCCTGCCCGGCTGTGTCCCACACATTGTATTTGATGGCCCCTCTGTTGGTGTGGAAAACCAGCGGGTGCACCTCCACTCCCAGTGTGGCTGGAAGAAGAGAAAGGGGGGAGAAGAGCGGAAACCCAGCAGGACAGGCGAAAGAAGGGAGAGATGAGAGGGAGGCGGGGAGAGGTAGCAATAAATAAGGGGGTGAGAAGGTGAAGTGGGGAGAAGAGAAAGAGCCGGTTTAGAAACACTAGAGATGTTTACAAGGTAGGTGCTGGAATGGTGGCTCTTTGATTCATTCAGTCTCACCCTTGCTGCACATTGTTACCTGGTGCCTCCATGTATCCCCTCTCTCCTTTTGGAGGCCTCTGCAGTGTGACACAGCTCCCTCCCAATGACTACAACTCTGATAAACCATTCTACCACTACAGGCTGAGTGCAGAGGCCTAACACATGTGGTAGTGTTGGGGGTTCTCACTGTAAATTGGGTGTGTTGGTATAAGTAATTACATGCAGACGGAGAGTGACTTACCAACATATTTCTTCTCAAACTCTCCCGTCAAATGTCTTTTGACGAAAGTGGTCTTTCCCGTTCCTCCATCGCCAACCAACACAAGCTGAGAGGGTAAGACGGTTAGGAGTTGGAACACAGCAGCTCGCTAGTCATGACCTAACTCAACATAATCCTGCTTCAGGTTCCAAAACCAAATAAACAGTAAATGTGTGAGATAGAAGGAAAAACCCTCACCTTGAACTGGACCTGCGGCTCGCCTTCTGCCATTGTTGAATGTGTTGTGGTTTTTTATGTTCTCCTAAAGCACAGACAGGGCGGTATGTTAGCTAGCTAAATTAGCTGGCTACCCTGGTTAGCTGGATCAACTAACTAACTAGTAGTGGTTAATGATGAGATTGCTAAACTACAACAGGGGTCCCCAAACCTTTTCCACTCGGTAACATCCTGTGCGCAAGCGCCACGTCTATTTCTATGGGCACAAGCACTGTTCATGACACAAACTGTTCTTGTTGGTGGAGAAAATGTTGCAGTTTTAAATCTTGTTTCCTGCAATTCTACACATTTTCTCATGGGGCGCAAAGAAAATGTTGCAGTTTTAAAGCTAATTTTCTTACAATTCTATACATTTTGCCATGTTGAATGTGCATTCAGGTGATATTGAGTGACACAAATTACAACCATATCCATGGGCTAAAAAACCTAAATAAAGAAACGTTAACTGACATGGGCTAGCTGATCTGGACATTTCTGACAAGTTATAAATAACCCTCTAAGGTGTGCAATGACTAACATGACAAGAGGAACTGATGATGCACTACCCAATTTAGAAATTGCACCTTGTACATTCTACTATTACAACTTTCAAAAGTAAGTTTAAACACGGACTGAGTTCCTTTGTATAAAATAAAAGGACCCCTGCCCCACAGTTTGGGAACCACTGAACTACAACAACCAAACAACCTTTCGACATAGCTGCACGCGTCCAAGCTAACCAACAAGCAACCTGGGTAACTAGCTGCGCTTTTTTTTTTACTAGCAACTTATTCCTAAACCATTGCATATTTCCGGACATCTGACAAATCAGGATATTAAAACGTGTAACATATCCGACCGATAACCTAAATTCAGCCCTGTAGTTATGCCTTCTAAATATAGTATTAAATCAGTTTATTTGATTTGATGTCACGCGTTAGCTAGCTAGCACAGCTTGCAGTCTAAACGCAGAGGATAGCTAACTAGCGCCAAGCTAGTTAGCATTTGATGAGTGCGCCATTCAGCAGGCTGCCGCACTTTTCTAGTTTCGGCTGGAACAATGTCTGTGTAGCACAATCTGTTCCCTGGTTAGTTAACAGCCTAAGTAATGGTTATGTAACAAACTAACCCTGCTAAATCTGCTAGAATCTGATATGTGTATGGGCAATAACAATCTATAACTAAACATCCTCAATCACATCTAGAAACGGAACAATAAATTAAAGTTGCCATCTAACGTTAGCTAGCTAGCATTTCGCTAATAGAGCGAATCTTATCACAAAGCTAACGTGCTAGCTAGCATGGTCTTGGAAATCAATAAAACTGTCTAATAACTTCGCTTATTGTCAAAATAATTACTAAACTGAAGGTATAAATACACCAAGAACGTACTTTACTGTCTCTGACTGTCCCAATTTTGATCCACAATGATTAGAAATTGAATTTAAACTAGCATCACATCAGGAAAAATGTTCAGACTCACCCGGCGTTGAAACGAAGAGGAAAAGAGTAAATGGCTGCGTTCGCGGGAGATTCAGCGTGGACCGGAGTCAGATTCCGCCCATATCATGTGATCAACGCCAGCGATAAACTCTTTTTGTTGCAACAATTGAGCTATAAAATAACGGTTGAGACTCTCAATGACATACACGTAGTAAAGCATAAATCAGGACAGTTGTATTACGGTAAAACAAAAATATATATTAACGTTTTGTCAAATGTAACACGCATGTTTTTGCCATGGTTGCTTTGTTTTAAGTCATTTCTTCCGCAATTTGGCCAAATTATTTCAAGACAATGGAAAAGAGTGCAAGCTATAATATTTTTTATTCAAGCTATCTACAGTGCCAAGCTATCACTTTCTAATCGTCATTAACTCACACATGTAATTCATACCTAAAGCAGTATGAAAAAGTGCAAACAGGAGGCCTTCAGAACGTCATCATTTATTTTCTTCATACAAATAAACTACAATTAAATCTGCAGTTATAATGCTTATTCAAAATCTCATATATTACAACTTTTGCATGAGGTATACACTTCAATCAAAAGGTGTTTAGTGAAAATGTGTGCGTTTTTGCTTTTACACTTGTGCGTGTTTATTTGCCTTTGACAATATGCCTACTGGCTCTTTGTTAAAAGTATGATCTATTGCGTTGTTGGTGTATTCATTGACATAGGATTGTCTAAGTGTTTACAGTATGCATAGTATAGGTAGTTTGCCAGTATGATGGTGGTTGGTTTGCCAGTAAGATGGTCTATCTATAGAGGTAGTCTGCCTGTATGTTGGCAGCAATCTCCGACTCCCACTGATCTCCATTGTTCAGAAGCTTCTCTTTGTTGTACAGCAACTCCTCGTGGGTCTCCGTGGCAAACTCAAAGTTTGGTCCCTGAGGGACATGAAAAAGATAAATAAATCCAGAAACCCTTAGCCCTAGAAAACTCCAGAAGTTCTGGAATAGGCTACTGAAAGTTGTTCTAAAATGACCAAAGCCACTAGAATTTGACAAGATGAGAGAGAGATGGGTTGTCAGCTGTTTACCTCCACAATAGCATCAACAGGGCAGGCCTCCTGGCAGAAGCCACAGTAGATGCACTTGGTCATGTCGATGTCGTAGCGAGTGGTCCTTCTGCTGCCGTCTGCACGCGTCTCAGCCTCAATGGTAATGGCCTGGGGAAGACACAGGGTGGCAGCAGAGAGGGGACAGAATGAGCAGGACGAGGGAAATAAATAAAGGCAGTGTCCGCATACCCATTCCAGTGTACTAAATAGTATGCGAATAAAGAAAGTGTAATAGTATGTGAAATGTCAAAGAAAGAACTCCGAATGGTTATCTAATGAGCGACTACGTTGACTCCCGCCATTCATTCATTTTGGTACAGCGCTTTAATTTATCTGATTATCAGTTGTTGTCAAACACCTGAGTCAGAGTGAATTCTACTAGATCAAACGCGAAAATTAGTATTCAGTTTAAGTTTGGACACAGCCAGTGTGAACCTTATGAGCTGTGCAGGGGGGCATGAAATTACCTGTGGGGGAGACTTAACTGGACTTTGTAGGGGTTACCTGGTTGGGGTAGCATTGCACAGTAAAGTATATGAAGTTACCTATACCCTGGATAGTGTTGTGGACTGCAGGTACACTACATTACCAAAAGTATGTGGACACCTGCTCGTCGAACATCTCATTCCAAAATCATTGGCATTAATATGGAGTTGGTCCCCCCCTTTGCTGCTATAAAAGCCTCCACTCTTCTGGGAAGGCTTTCACTAGATGTTGGAACATTGCTGCAGGGACTTGCTTCCATTCAGCCACAAGAGCATTAGTGAGGTCGGGCACTGATGTTGGGCAATTACGCCAGGCTTGCAGTCGGCGTTCCAATTAATCCCAAAGATGTTTGATGGGGTTGAGGTCAGAGCTCTGTGCAGGCCAGTCAAGTCCTTTCACACTGATCTCGACAAACCATTTCTGTATGGACCTCGCTTTGTGCATGGGGGCATTGTCATGCTGAAACAGGAAAGGGCCTTCCCCAAACTGTTGACACAAAGTTGGAAGTACAGCATTATCTAGAACAGGGGTGTCAAACTCATTTTAGCTCAGGGGCCACATGGAGGAAAATCTATTCCCAAGTGGGCCGGACCGGAAAAATCATGGTATATATATATATATAACTTAAAAACAACAACTTCAGATTGTTATCTTTGTTTTAATACGATCAACATACAACATAAAGCTGGAGCCTGAGGACAGTGTGTCCAAAATAGTACAAGCACAACATCACTATTAATCATAAAACACATCAAGTTTATTTGAAAATTCTAAAGAAAAAGAACACACAATGCCTCAGTGATTAACAGAACTGTTTCACAGATCACAGAACTATATCAGGGTGTCATTTCTCAGGCAGAAATGTAGATAAAAATAATGAAATCCTGTTCCCCAAACAAGTGCAAGAACCACAGAGTCAAGAATAGGTTAAATATACAAATAAAATAAAATCAATTAAAAACAATAGCACATCAACATATAAACATAAATCTGAAAGCGTTGCTCAAACTCCCGTAACAGTCCCGTTATTTTATCTTTGAACCGCTTCATGTCTGCCACATGTTGGGTCGCGCACACATTTTTCAGACAGGGGAAGTGAGCTGCATCACCACCGGCAAGTTGCGTCTCCCACAATGACAGCTTCAACTTGAAAGAACGTATGCTGTCATAATACTGCGTGACAACTTTGTTGCGCCCTTGCAGCTGTTTGTTCAAGTTATTCAGGTGCTCTGTAACATCCACCATAAATGCAAGGTCCTGCATCCATTCTGCGGAATGAAATTCTAACACTGGTTTGCCCTTTTCTTCCATGAACTGTTCAATTTCTTCTCGTAAATCAAAGAAACGCCTCAGCACAGCACCTCGGCTTAACCATCTTACCTCAGTGTGGTATGGCAGGCCATAGATGTGGTCTTTCTCTCTGAGAAGGCTGTCAAACTGACGGTGATTCAGGCTTCTGGATCGGATGAAATTAACAGTTTGGATGACCACCTTCATGACGTTATCCATCTTTAATGACTTGCAACACAAAGCCTCCTGGTGCAAAATACAGTGAAAAGTCAAAAAATCACGTCCTCCATTTGCAGATTGCACTTTCTCTCTGAACTTTGTCACAACGCCTGCTTTTTTCCCGATCATTGAGGGCGCACCATCTGTAGCCAGGCTGACAGCGCGGGACCAGTCCACTCCGACCCTGTCCAGCGCGCCGACGAGTGCGGTAAAAATATCAGCTGCTGTCGTTGTATCTGTCATCGGCACCAACTCCACGAACTCCTCGGTGACGGTCAATGTGTCATCAACTCCGCGGATGAGAATGGCCAGTTGTGCAACATCTGTAATGTCCGTGCTTTCATCAATTGCAACCGAAAACGCAATAAATGACTTTACTTTTTGCTTGAACTGGCTGTCCAAATCCACTGAAAGATCGGAAATCCTGTCTGCAACTGTGTTTCTTGTCAGGCTGATATTTGCAAAAGCCTGCCGCTTTTCAGGGCACACAATCTCCGCTGCCTTCATCATGCATGTTTTTACAAATTCACCCTCACTAAATGGTTTTGAAGCCACTGCGATTTCATTAGCAATGAGGTAGCTAGCTTTCACTGCAGCATCACTGATGTCTCGGCTGTGAGTAAACACAGACTGCTGTTTCTTCAGACCCGCCAACAGTTCATTCACCTTCTCTCATCTCCGCTGTCCTTGAAAGTTGTCATATTTGTCGGCATGAAGACTCACATAGTGGCGACGAAGGTTATATTCTTTCAGCACTGCAACATGCTCTGAACACACCAAACATACAGCTTTCCCATTCAATTCCGTGAATAAATAGGATGACCATTTTTCTTGGAACACTCTGCGTCCACTTTTCTCTTTTTTGACAGAGACATATTGGGGCAATGAGGGTGCCAAAGCACATAATGTTAAAAGTAGAAGCCGTAATAAATATTGCGGGCAAAACAAAGTAGCTCATTGGCTGCATGTGCTTGACCTACTTGCTCTGCCCCGGTATAAACAGTTTGCTTGCTTAACACAATTGCTATTGCGCCATCCAGTGGACGCAATTGGAACAGCAGTTTATTTTATTGAAAAAATGCAGCGCATTTTTATACTTTACAAATATTATTATTATTAAAAAAAAATTCACAATCATCTCGCGGGCCGGATTGAACCCGTTTGCGGGCCTGATCCGGCCCGCGGGCCGGACGTTTGACACCCCTGATCTAGAATGTCATTGTATGCTGTATCGTTAAGATTTACCTTCACTGGAACAAAGGGGCCTAGCCCAAACTATGAAAAACAGCCCCAGACCATTACTCCTCCTCCACCAAACTTTACAGTTGGCACTATGCATTGGGGCAGGTAGCATTCTCCTGGCATCTGCCAAACCCAGATTATTTTGTTGGACTGCCAGATGGTGAAGCGTGATTCATCACTCCAGAGAACGCGTTTCCACTGCTCCAGAGTCCAATGGCAGCAAGCTTTACACCACTCTAGCCGACGCTTGGCATTGCCCATGGTGATCTTAGGCTTGTGTGCGGCTGCTCTGCCATGGAAACCCATTTCATGAAGCTCCCGATTTAACAGTTCTTGTGCTGACGTTGCTTCGAGGCAGTTTGGAACTCGGTAGTGAGTGTTGCAATCAATGACAGACGATTTTTATGCGCAACTCAGTGATCCTGTTCTGCGAGCTTGTGTGGCCTACCACTTCGCGGCTGAGCCGTGGTTGCTCCTAGACGTTTCCACTTCACAATAACAGCACTTACAGTTGACCGGGGCAGCTCTAGCAAGGCAGAAATTTGACGAACTGACTTGTTGGAAAGGTTGCATCCTATGATGGTGCCACGTTGAAAGTCACTGAGCTCTTCAGGAAGGCCATTCTACTGCTTCTCTATTGAGATTGCATGGCTGTGTGCTCAATGTTATACACCTGTCAGCAATGGGATGGCTGAAATAGCCAAATCAACTAATTTGAAGGGGTGTCCACATATGTTTGTATATATAGTGTACATACAAGCAGGTATTACTGATATATATGCCTACATACAGTAGTTTGTAGTATTAGTGTGTATAGTGACCAGGGCATTGAGGGCAGTGTAGTGCATTACCAGTGTGTGTATGGGGGTGTATATGGGTGCAGTAGTTGTGTATGGGGTCACCTGGGCAGGGCAGACAGCCTCACACAGCTTGCAGGCGATACAGCGCTCCTCTCCGTTGGGGTACCGGCGCAGAGCGTGTTCACCACGGAAACGAGGAGACAGGGGACCCTTCTCAAAGGGGTAGTTGATGGTAGCGGGCTCGCGGAAAAGGTAACTCATAGTCATCCCCAATCCTAGAGGAGTGTGTGGGAAAGACAGGTAAATAAATGTTATTTATGGTGTGTGTGTGCCGGAAACCCCCGCAGCCCCCGCAAGGCGGGGGGGCCCACAAGCTCTGGGGTCCCATGCGCCTGTCATCGATGTCCATTTTATTCTATTTAATAAATCACTGACAGTAACCCTACAAAAAGTATTTCATAAACCTTTTTAATTTCCATATGTACTAGGAAGCTAAGCGTTTGTTTCTTGCGTTTCAGGAATGTGACTGAAAACGTGAATGAGTGGAGCTTACTCAGGTGTTCAAAATCACATATCAGACTGAGAGCCTAATGCTTCTTAGGTAGTTTTTTATGGTTTTTAGTTTAAGAAAACAATCTCTCCACAGAAGCGACAGTTACAGGGATGGTAAAAACAGCTATATTGCCATAGCAACATCAGGAAAACTGTGAAGAAGGGAGTTGTGCTTCAAAATGAGCAAGTTTAACATCTTTAATTGAGCCTCTCATTCTCCTTAATTGCCGGCCTCAACGCGTTACGGAAAGAGATTAACTGTAGCCTACCGGAAGCTCTGGGGACAGGTCGTCTGGATACAGGACAGCCGATAAATTGCCAGATGCAAACAGATTATCATCTTTAGCAGACAACAGTTCTTGAGGGCTTGAACAAAGAAAGCTGTTTGCGATTTCGTTCATACATGGTGAACCAGCGTTTGAGTTGTGTGATTGCAATATCAACAGTCCCTTATCTCTGGTATATCTTGGCATGCATCATTCAAGACTAAATATAAATTGTGTGCAGAGTAATGGACATGTCTCAGGAAAGACTGTCTGGGTTGGCAATACTCAGTATAGAAAACAGTCGGGCCCGCAACCTGGACCTACAGGCCATGGTGAAAACATTTGCACACAAAAAAGGAGGACTTCAGGAGACCAGGGGAGTCTCTCAAGTTGGATTCAATTGAATTTACCTTGAATATTGCAGCCCATTTGTGTAGGCTACTAGCCAGACAAAACTCGCTGAGTTCAACAATAAATAGTGGCTGAATTTATCCTTAAGCCGACTACTTTTTTCCTCATTGTTAGGCTATTTGATGTCATTTTTATAAAAAGTTTATAAATAGCAGCTAAATACGGTATATAGCTATAGATAGTACACTGCATAATGAAACAAACCCTAGTAAGCTAGTGTTTTGAGGGTGGACTGACTATTATATGGCATTAATAGACTGGTTTTACCCACAACATTTAATCCAAGCTGGGAGAGAGCGCGAGGACGGCTCATGTCATGCAGGTTCAGGTAACCTAATACAGGACAGTTGTATATTCAAAAACAAATAATTTGTAGCTGATTATTATGCTGTTGCCTCAAACATTTATTTTAGAATCTGCCATGTTTGAATTTCCAACTTTAATTGCTGAACTTTGCAGGGGGGTCCAGATAAACTGCATTACGCCAGTGGTGTGTGTGTGTCACCTCTGAAGAGCTCGGTCCACAGGAGAGTCTGAGCAGCTCGGTCTGTGATTGACCTCATATCAAGGGGCAGCTCCTTGGCATTCACATACTCTACACACACACACATAGAGAGAGAGAGAGAGAAAGCTATGAAGCTGAATCAAATGAGTGGTTATGGGTACTACTGAATATCAACATTTGTGTTACTTACTGTACATCCCTCTCTGCACACTGAGGCTGAAGTGTCGAACCAAACCAGGGCTGATAACAAAGGTGCCTAACAACGAAACAGAGAAGACAGTGACACAGGTAGCAGTCATGTCACCCCCCCCCATGAATGCAATTTGATTTACAGGTGGCTAGTCTTACCTGGCCTGGAGCAGTAAAGCAAACGCAATGCAGTAGACATCAAAGCAAGAAGAAACTGGAGAGAGAGAGAGAGATGGAGCATTTGTTGAATAGTTGGTCAATGAGTCAAATAGACAAAATAGTGGATTCCTGATCCCACATGTCCAACAGCAGAAACAACCGTCCTCTCTCTGCCCCTGTGACCTCCAGTGAGCACATCCTAAACATATACCTCTTTGTGAGTGTATGTAAGGTGGTGAACAGACCGTCAGGCAGCTGCTTTACCCTGCACTTTCCTAATCTCCCATCCCCAATCTGGCACTTAGGCCGACGTCACAGGTCACACAAAGGCTCCATGCATAAGCACCTTCACTGCCACTCACACTGACCGTACAAATAAATACTGTAGGCTACCGTACAATTATAGTCCCCCAAAATATACAATGTATAGGCTACAACTGTAGGGATATGGTTGTCACTGGCAAAAAAAGTTGAAAGACAAAGCGTGCAGTTTCTCCTAAAACACGAACAGTTTATAACTTTAACTAGGCTGTTTTGATCAATAAACCTTGAGGGAAAAACGGTTCTATTTAAAACTGAATAATAACGCACTATCGACAGTAGGCTATCTGAGCTGTCTGTACCATATGACAGTGAAGCTGTCCAGGCAACAATAATTATATGCTGCGCACTTGAATACGGCTGTCCAGACTGGACCGTTTACTTCGCAAGTATTCTAAGCACTGTAATTGAAAATGCAGGAATACCGATTCAAAAACGAAATAAACATGTCAAATTACAGTTGTTTAATACAACTGCAAACAGCATCAATTATTGTAAAACAGAAAGAAACCTACCTGCTCCCACAACCTGTGATACTAGACGCAAGCGACCACTGTCACTGCACTGGCACTGTCGCTCTGAGAGGAGAGGAACTCAGAAGAGGCGTGGGAAACAGCAGCGTAGGCCTGGGTAGACATTGTCGCCATTTTGAATGTGGCAAACTGCTATGCACTTACTGTCCAGTGCATAGCAAAATATGGAATTATTCCTCAGAACATCACCCTCCTATTATAAAATACTATTATACACAGTAATTTAGACACAGACACACAACAGTGGAGGCTGGTGGGAGGAGCTATAGGAGGACTGGCTCATTGTAATGTGACTGGAACAAATTGCAAAAATCTCTGAAGCTGGAGACACTTATCTCCCTCACTAACTTTAAGCATCAGTTGTCAGAGCACCTTACCGATCACTGCACCTGTACACAGCCCATCTGAAATTAGCCCGCCCAACTACCTCATCCCTATATTGTTATTTATTTTGCTCATTTGTACCCCAGTATCTCTATTTGCACATCATCTCTTGCACATCATTCCAGTGTTAATACTAAATTGTAATTATTTTGCACTATAGCCTATTTTATTGCCTTACCTCCATAACTTGCTAAATTTGCACACTGTATATTAATTGTATTTCTGTTGTATTTTTGATTTTGTTTTGTTTTACCCCATATGTAACTCTGTGTTGTTGTTTTTATCGCACTGCTTTGCTTTATCTTGGCCAGGTCGCAGTTGTAAATGAGAACTTGTTCTCAACTGGTTTACCTGGTTAAATAAAGGTGAAATAAAAAAAATAAAAAATAAAATGGCTGGAATGGAATCAATGTTTGGTTTCCATATGTTTGATCTGTTTGATACCATTCCATATATTCCATTCCAGCCATTACAATGAGCCCGTCCTCCTATAGCTCCTCCCACCAGCCACCACTGACACACACACACACACACACACTCTATAATTACTTCCAAATATGAGTGTGTGAGAGAGCAAGACTGAATAGCAAAGGTTTCTCTCTTTCTTTCCAATCTCGTTCTAACCAAACACTTCTCTCCAGCAAGCATTCCACCCAGTGATCAAAGAGGAGAGAGAACTCAAAGGTATTTGATTTGACACCATTTTACATCATTACTACTTTTTAACTACCGGGTGTGGTAACAGTCACAGTTAGTGTCAAGGCAGGAAGTAGATAAGGCTTCACCTCTGCTTCAAATTGAACAATTTAATCTGTTGATGCTGTGGCTAGATTCTGTAGCACCACACTGTATGTATGTAGCCTAGATTGTGTTAAATTACTTTTTTTATGTAACAATAGGCTGTAGGTTTGATCTAAAATATACAGGATATGTCTTCTGTGTCGCATTTGTACTTGCTTTCACTCTAACACACACAAAGTACTGATACACACAACAGAAACAGACAGACACACTCTGGTACAGCGATACAAAAGTGATGAGTATTTTGTAACTGGGACCTCTTCTCTTTCTGTTCAGTAGGGTAAGATGCTTAGTGCGTCCACTCTGACCCAGATGCCCCCCAGCGGAGAGGACAGTTCTGGTTCTGACAGGGGGTCAGAGGTCAGTGTTCCAGCTCCAGCCACAGAGACAGACCGCTACGGCTTCATCCTGGGGAATGGATCCACTGTCGGGTCAGTACTAAGCAGAGTCTCTGGCTTAGCAGCACTGAAAACCAGTTTCTGTTCTCTCTCTCACTCTTCACTGCAGGGGTTTACATTCTCTCTCTCTCTCTCTCTCTCTCTCTCTCTCTCTCTCTCTCTCTCTCTCTCTCTCTCTCTCTCTCTCTCTCTCTCTCTCTCTCTCTCTCTCTCTCTCTCTCTCTCTCTCTCTCTCTCTCTCTCTTTTTGAAAGCCCCATGCAGTCTTTGTAATTTTATTTTTAAATCACCACTGTATGTCTTATACATCACTGTGTTTATTTAATGAAAATAACTCAAAAATCTATTTGTAATGATTTATTTCCCTTGACTTATAAAAAGTAACATTAACATAACAAAGACTGTTGTGTAGGAATGAGGTTTGTGCAGTAAATGTAAATACATTTAAATAATTTGCTTTTTTATTTTAATGGGCTGATGGTACCTGCATCTGATGGTCATGGTGCTTTCAAGACAACTGGGAACTCTGAAAAAAACGAGGTCAAATCACAACGTTAGTGATCTTCAGGTCGGAAAGTCGGTACTCTAGAAAGATCCCAGAGTTTCCGACTTGGAATTCCGAATTGGATGACTGTTCAAAACTATTTTTATCAGTCAGATCTAGTTCCCCCCCCCGAGTTACCAGTTGTCTTGAAAGCACTGAAGTTGGAAGTCTGAGATTTCAGAGTTCCCAGATGTTTTAAACACGGCATTAGTCTCAGCGGAGGGAGGGATGGAGAGAGCAGTCGATGGTCCGCCTCTCACAGTCCCTGCTTTCTCCTTCCTTTCCTCTGGTGAGACTGACCAGAGAGAGGGAACACAGTCTTCCAACTGATGGCGAAACTCGAGTCGCACTGCCTCATGCAAAAATTAATGTTGTTCCTATGACCAGAGAAAGTGAAATATTCCTCAATATTAAAATAGACACGATGAGCTGCTAACAATAATAATAATAATAATAGGGCTACACTTGGCTACACATTAATTGCAGCTGCAGGTCAAGTGGAAGGAGGGAGAAGCGCATTTTATGTTTTGTAATAGTGTTGAATAAAACAGTGTTGACAATGCTGAATAAAAACTTAGACATGAACTCACTCATAAAACAGCAGCTCTTTGCTGTATTTTGACAGTCTCTCTCTGGTCATGGTTTTAAAAGTTATGAAATCTCACATAGGCTAATATCAAACTTTGCTGTGGCCGGGGCCGTGGAAACTGTAGCAACTGTGACTGGCCAGCGCAGTAGGCGCAATTGTGATTTGAGCTATCCGATTGGCCAGTGCAGTAGGCGCACTCGATTTTGGCACATATCTCCCGGTCCGCAGGTTAGGCAGAATTTGTATTTTCAGACAAATTAAATGGTTCAAAATGGGAACACTTTGCCTACTCTGTGCGCAGGGCTTCTGAATCAAGTGTACCTACCGCCAACAGTGCAACCCGAATAATAAAAAATGGCTTTTCTACAGAAATGTTTGGTGTAGAACTAGGCATCGACTAGGAATGCCTTGAAGATCGAACAGTCGATCACGATCGACCGGTTGGTGACCACTGATGTAGGCTTTAGGAAACAAATTTGAAGATATTTACATACACAGCCCTGCTTGGCTGATAGGATGGTCTAGAGCCCACCCCCTTACACAGATGAACAGTCTTTGGTCTATTATAATCAGATCACATTGTGACATCATGATGTGGGCCAAAAGTTCCATCCCACCTGAACAGGTTGAAATTTCAGGCATTTTTTTCAAAAAGCTCTTACACAAATAGCTCTTACACAATTTCAGAGTATTATTTTGACCTGTGTGGAAATATCATAAACATCAACAGGGAAATCACCTTTTTAACTTCACTGCCCCTTTAAGCGATTGATTAGTTATGATAAGAGAAACAAACTGAGCGATAATGCATTTCTGGTGAACAGAAGACACTAAAGACACATCCTATAACTTGCAACTTCATGCAAAATAATTGTTATACCACGAAAGATCACAGTTCAGTGTCACAGTATTTTTATTTTTTTATAGAGAGAAATGTAAGTCAGTCTTTATTTAGTTCATAGAATAAACCCAGGTAATAACCAAACACAAATATAACAGACATCCTCTTAACACTAACTGTAAGTCGCTCTGGATAAGAGCGTCTGCTAAATGACTAAAATGTAAATGTAAACAGTCATCCCCTACACTCTCTCACTCTGTGTCCTTGAACATCCTTACCTGTTGCTATGGAGACAGTCACACCGCCACCATGCGGTTTTCCTGTTTCCTGTGTATCTTTATGGTGTTTTCTTTCTCTGTGATGAGACATGAAGGTGCAGTTCACTCACCTCAGTACATTTTGGTGAATTGGCTGCCTTAGAGAGGACTTTGGTCCTCAGAAACAGGAAAGAGCCGAAGTGAGCAGTTAGTTACCTGCCCTAGAAAGATATTGACTTGGAAATGTTATTATGACAGTTATGTTTAAAGTGGTCACCTTATTTTGCTTATGATATGTTGGTGTCAGGAGTGAAGGCCCGCCCCCTGAGCTCATTAGACAGAGAGAGACTAAGTGGATCAACATCATCAGCCAATGGGATCGTGTCTTACTAAAGAAGTCCAGCAAGGTGGGTACTTGGCCTTTTTGATGTAACCTCTTCTGGGACACCAGACCCAGGTATTTACTCTGGCATGACCCTTACCCTCCACCGGTCTCTCAGGTCAAAGAGCAGTGTCAGAAAGGCATCCCAGCATCCCTCAGGGCTAAATGTTGGCCACTGCTGTGTGGCGCAACAAAAAGAATGCACCACAACAAGGACCTCTACGAGGTAAGATAAAGCAACCACCTCAACTTTACAGATTGTGCCTTTATGGTATTTTTACCGTAAATATACAAATATTGCAGAGTAAAACCTAGTTATCAGGTAAATCTCTCTCCCTCTGTCAGACTCTGGACTCCAGGCCTGCCCTACAGAGCTGTGTGGACGTTATCGAGAGAGACTTAGACCGCCAGTTCCCATTCCATGAGATGTTCCTCTCCAGAGATGGCCATGGGTAAAACAGCCTCATAACACTACATACAACTTATGGAACGATGATGACCTACGACACATCTTTCTCCATCTCTCATAAATATTGTCTGGTGTTATCCCGTCAGTGTCCTGGTTGATCTGAGTGTTGTGTTGTTTGTGTGAGCAGGCAGCGTGGTCTGTTCCGGGTGCTGAAGGCCTTTACTCAGCTGAAGCCTGAGGAGGGCTACTGCCAGGCCCAGGGACCTGTAGCAGCTGTACTGCTGATGAACATGCCTCCTGAGGTGCTGTTACAATCAGGGGCACAACTTTGGTTTTAAAAGGGGGGGACATACTTATTATTTTGTATTATTTTTATCCAGTCGGATAAACACTCCAAACAGCCTACCCGACCGCTCGGAGGCGTCCCATGGTCCTAAAGCACACCGTTGCCTCGAGTTGTATCACATTCCAATTATAAAACTGGGGGGGACAAAAATGCAGTGAAAGTTGCGCCCCTGGTTACAATCACCATCCATCCACCTGAACAACGTGAAAGGACTGGATAGGTGGCTAGCTTTCCCTCAATCACAGCCTTTAATAACCTTATGTTTTTAAATGCCTTTGCTTTCCCCTCCTATAGGAGGCATTCTGGTGCCTTGTACAGATTAGTGAACAGTACCTACCTGGCTACTACAGCCCCCTTCTGGTAAGATTATGTTACATTACTGCCCATGGTCATTTAGTGATCCAAAGAGTACTCACAGAGTGAAAACTGCATACATACATCAATATGTTTTTCATCAGTAAAGGGGTTTGGTTGTTGTAACATAGCTGAATAGCATTTCTCCAGACACTTGTCTCTCTAATGTTGTCTGTAGGAGGGGGTTCTCTTTGACGCGGCCATGCTGACCTGGGTGTTGAAGAAGATGTGTCCCGCAACTCACAAGCACCTGCAGAGACACGGGGTGGAGCCTCTGATGTTCGCCACTGATTGGCTGATGTGCCTGTTCACACGTCACCTGCCGTTCAACACCCTCCTCCGAGTCTGGGACCTGTTCTTCTGCTACGGTCTGTTAATGAAGGACGGAATGAATAAATGAATCTATCCATCTATCTAGTCATTCATCTATGTTATCCAGTCTATCTATACTTAAATTATGGTCATTCACCTACTCTTCTGTATCTATCTATCTATCTATCTATCTATCTATCTATCTATCTATCTATTGTGACGTCACGAGAGGCTACACAGCTTTCAGCGGGATTGCTCAAGTAGTGCAAGGAGACAAGGTTCAAACAAAACAAGGATTTTATTATAGGTCTTGGGAAATTAACGAAAATATAACAAAATTCTGTTCTCTTGTGGCTCTTTAAGGGTTAACAGTTCAGGGATGTCTCTTCCACATCCAAAATCATAATTCTCCCTCGCTCAAATAACTTTTCCCCAGTCTTACTGTCTTCCACGTTGCAGCGAGTGGCCAACCCAGCAAAACGTCCTTCCAAATGTCCCACACGTATTTCCACAGGTGCATATATCCAAAGGTGAGTATTTCCCAAAGGTGAGTATTTCCCAAAGGTAAGTATCTCCAAATCCTTATATTCCTCATGGAAGTGGACGTGCAGCACTCTTGTCCTCCAGAGAGCCCAGGTTGGAGACTGTGTTTCTTCCCTTCCCACACCTTCAGCTCATCAGCTCCTCATTTGTTTCAGCTGCGTGGGAAGATTGGCCATAGAGGGGTGGAGTTCCCGACCATACCAGCAGATGGAGCCATAGCTGTCTGGGTTTGCAGCCACCTCAGGGGGATGTAACGTCCCTCCAGGACACAGCCTCTCGTGACATCACACATCCCCCTCCTCGGGACCGACGTCCTCGTCGGGTAAAGGCAGCGAAGAAGGCATCACGCCGGGAGAGGGCGTCCGCATTGCCGTGGTGCTTGCCGACTGCTCTCTCTTCAACTCCTCCAACTCTAGGACCAGGGACTCAGCCTCCTGTTGTCTCTCCTTGAGTTTCTTACTGAACGCATCAGCCTTGGTTTTAGCAGAGTTTAGCTTCTGTTGAGCAGCTTTCAGTTCCTTCTCTCTCTCTGCCTCCGCATTCTTCATCTTGTTCTCCAACACCTTGTACTTCTCCTCTGCCTTCTTCTGGACCTCCTTACTACTGTGCAGGGTCTCCTCACACTCCTCGATGGTCCTGCGCAGCCTCTCCAGCTCCTCCGTTGCTTAGGGAAGGAGCTCTGTTGGAGTTTAGCCTGGAGGATATCTAACTCTTCTGTCTTCATGTCTAACTGTTGCTTTAACAAACGATACCTCTCAGCGGTCCCCTTCAGACCAGACAGTTCTTTGTCCAGATTCTGTAGCTCCGTCTCTGTGTCGGTCTGGGCACCTGCCATCCCTATCAGAGCCCGGGCGGGAGTGAGTAACTCGGAGGATTGCACCGGAGCCTTCCCAGGATGAGTCTTGCCTCTCCGTTTCCGAGGTACTCGGGTTATCCTCTCCTGAGACTCTCTCCAGAGTGGGTAAAAGGCTGGGCAGTCTCGTCCAATTAGGACAGGGACGGGGAGGGAATCAACCACCCCCGCCGTCGTGTGTATGGTTCCCCGTGTGCTGGTCATTGTAAGTTCAGTAATGGGGTATTCTCTGGTGTCCCCATGGACACAGGAAACTGGGAGGACTTTCCCCGGGGTCAGACACGTTGGGCCCACCAAATCCTTACGCACCAGGGTGGCCCGGCTACCAGAATCCAGTAAGGCCTCCACATCATGGTGATTCACAGTTACCGGGCAGGTGGGGGGTCGATCTGGGCCGCCATCTACGACTCCCAAGAGCGAGGCAACACGGTGTGTGGGTGCTGAGCTGGAGGACTCCGCAGTGGGCATAGGTTCATCGGCTGGTTTCCCACACTGCCAGGAGATATGTCCCATCTCCCCACACCGGTAACACTGTCGAGTTTCCCCCTCCTGGTGTACTCTTCTTGGACCCGCCTGGTTTCTGGCTCCCCCTGGAGCCGGGATAAGTCCTGACGTGGCTGGGTTCGAGACCTTGGGGTCCTTTGGACGGGTTCTTCCCATTTGTGGTGGGGCCGCACTCCTGGGGGTCTTTTCGGGAAGCATTCAGCATCTCCGCTGTGGCCTGGTACTTTTCCACAGCTTCCACGGTCAGATCAGCCGTGGTCAAGGCCTGTTGACTGATGAACCGTTTTGCCTCATAAGGCAGGGCGCGTAGGGTAACGATCCACCACAACGGCCTCCACCACCGCCGCTGCTGTATTCCTCTGCGGATCCAGCCATTTCCTTGCGATTCGGACAAGTTCATGCATCTGCGCCCGAGGAGGTTGGTCTGGTTGGAAGGTCCAGCCGTGAAAGCGCTGGGCCATACCAAACTTTGTGAGTCCATATCTGCTGAGGATCTCAGACTTCAGGGCATCATAGTCAGTAACCTGGTCAGGGGCCCAGGTCCCGGACAGCATTCAGCGATTCCCCGGTTAGAAAGGGGGCTAACAGACCAACCCACTGTTGCTTGGGCCAGGCTTCCCTAGTGGCCGTGGCCTCAAATGCATGCAGGTATGCCTCAATGTCATCGGTAGCTCCCATCTTAGATATAAAGTCACTTGCCTTTATTGGGCGGGGTATTTTGGACAACCCTCTGTCTCTGCAACTGCAATTCCTCTGCCTTCAGAAGGTTGGCTTTCTTTTGCTCCTCCAAGAGAGCCACGTTTGCTTGCATCTGGGCTTGCTGGCCAGCAACAAGGGCTTTCAATATGTCCTCCATTTCAGTCGGCGGGGAGCCTACGGCCAACTTGGAAAACTGGGTGATCAAACCTTCGGTATCCTCCTCTGACATGCACTATTAACGCTTGAGCGTGCCTGTATTCTCCACCATCTGTGACGTCACGAGAGGCTACACAGCTTTCAGCGGGATTGCTCAAGTAGTGCAAGGAGACAAGGTTCAAACAAAACAAGGATTTTATTATAGGTCTTGGGAAATTAACGAAAATATAACAAAATTCTGTTCTCTTGTGGCTCTTTAAGGGTTAACAGTTCAGGGATGTCTCTTCCACATCCAAAATCATAATTCTCCCTCGCTCAAATAACTTTTCCCCAGTCTTACTGTCTTCCACGTTGCAGCGAGTGGCCAACCCAGCAAAACGTCCTTCCAAATGTCCCACACGTATTTCCACAGGTGCATATATCCAAAGGTGAGTATTTCCCAAAGGTGAGTATTTCCCAAAGGTAAGTATCTCCAAATCCTTATATTCCTCATGGAAGTGGACGTGCAGCACTCTTGTCCTCCAGAGAGCCCAGGTTGGAGACTGTGTTTCTTCCCTTCCCACACCTTCAGCTCATCAGCTCCTCATTTGTTTCAGCTGCGTGGGAAGATTGGCCATAGAGGGGTGGAGTTCCCGACCATACCAGCAGATGGAGCCATAGCTGTCTGGGTTTGCAGCCACCTCAGGGGGATGTAACGTCCCTCCAGGACACAGCCTCTCGTGACATCACATATCTATCTATCTATCTATCATATATATATTATAAATATCTATCTATCTATCTATCTATCTATCTTTTAGTGTATCTTTCTAACAGAGGATTTGGTTAATCTGACCTCTTACTCCCCACATATCCTGTGTGTTGTTCTCACCCTCTCCATCAGGAGTGCGTGTGTTGTTCCAGGTGGCGGTGGTGTTGGTGCGCCGAGCTCTGGGCCGAGTGGAGCAGAGGGAGGAGTGCGAGGGCCAGATGGAGACTCTGGAGAGGCTGAGAGGTGTGAGGGAGCAGGTGCAGCAGGAGGACGACACCTTCATCGCAGAGGTCAGACACCTGGCCTCATGTACACCAGTTACACTTGAACTATCTTACCATGCATGTACAATACACACCTGTGTTTCCCCACTTTTACCAACTCTCCATCTCCCTTTCACCCCCACCCAGGTGTGTTCTGTCCCCCTGTCAGGTAAGGATCTGGAGAGGCAGACGGAGAAAGAGCTGGAGAAGTGGATGAAGGAACGGCCCGCCTCCACCTTTGACCCCCGTGGTCGTTGCCACGGATATCGGATGGCATGGGCGAGGGCTCGAGAGAGGGAGGAGGAGAGGAACAGGAAGGAGAGGGAGAAAGAGAACATGTCCCTCCCTCCGATTCGCTTGCCCTTCCTCCTCTCTCTCTCTCCCTCACTCCTCCGCAAGAGGTGGGAGAGAGGGAGCAAGACAGACACAGGGGAGTGGGAGGGGGGAGGCAGAGAGGGGAGGAAGGTTTCAGAGGAGGTGTGGGAGGAGAGAAGCGAGGGAGGGAATCTGAGGAGAGGAAGTGAGATGGATGGTAGTCCAGTGAGGGCTCAGGGTGTTCCGCTTTCAGCTACAGAGGACAGGGAACCAGTGGAACCGAGAGAACCATTTGAACACAAAGAACCATCAGAACAGGACAGAACCCAAAAGACCCAGCTGACCCCAGATTCAGCCAGAGTAGCGTCCCAGCAGTGTGAGCTCACCTCTGACCCCATCGTTACCTCACAAGGCCAGGCGGAGGAGCAGGGCGGTCTCAGCCAGTCACAGGAAACTAACCACAGTAAAGACACCATGGAAACACAGGAAGTACTGAACAAACAGTCAACAGAGAGTGCACGTATCATCACAGAGCACATAGTGACAGAGACAAAGGGTAAGGCAGAGAAACGCAAGGAGACAGAGACTCATGCAGAAGCAAAGACAGAGGAGGAAACAGTGACAGAGATCCAGATTCACACAGAAGCCAAGACAGAGGAAGAAATGGAGGCCGAGGTACAGAAAGGACAACACACAGATAAAAGTGTAGCGACAGAGACAGATATGGGGTCAAAAACAGAGACTCAAACAGATGTTAATACAGACACTGAGACCGACATGCAACAAGAGGCAGATATAAAATTTGAGGCAGAAACAGACATGGGGTCACTGACAGAGACAGAAAGAGACAAAGAGACTAACACAGAGACGCATACTGACAAGGAGATAGAGGCACGTACAGAGACACAGTCATACAAAGGGAATGAAACGGAGACACACACAGACAAAAAATCTGAGGCAGAGAGAGAAGCAGAAGTAGAGGCACATAGAGAAACAGAGGTAGAGGCACATAGAGAAACAGAGGTAGAGGCACATACAGAAACAGAGGTAGAGGCACATACAGAAACAGAGGTAGAGGCACATACAGAAACAGAGGTAGAGGCACATACAGAAACAGAGGTAGAGGCACATACAGAAACAGAGGTAGAGGCACATACAGAAACAGAGGTAGAGGCACATACAGAAACAGATGTAGAGGCACATACAGAGGTAGAGGCACATACAGAAACAGAGGTAGAGGCACATACAGAAACAGAGGTAGAGGCACATACAGAAACAGAGGTAGAGGCACATACAGAAACAGAGGTAGAGGCACATACAGAAACAGAGGTAGAGGCACATACAGAAACAGAGGTAGAGGGAGAAAATGAGTCAGCGATGCACATAGAGGCAGACACAAGAGTAGAGGCAGACTTGGGGTCACAGATGGAGGCAGAAACACACACAGAGACAGAGAAAGAGTCAGAGATAGAGGTACCTGTATACACAGGGACAGAGACGCGCACAGAGGAAGCCACTGACACAAGCACAGGGATAGAGCAAGCCACTGACACAAACACGGAGATAGAGGAAGCCACTGACACAAGCACAGGGATAGAGGAAGCCACTGACACAAACACGGAGATAGAGGAAGCCACTGACACAAGCACAGGGATAGAGGCGGTCACAGCGTCTCCAAATGAAATTCAGACACACACAGAGACAGCGTCAAAGACAGAGGTACAGTACACAGAGCCCTCTAGGATAACACCAGCCAATCAGAGCCAGGTTTCTCCAGAGTTGACCTCTGCTGCTGAGCCTGAGGGGGAGACGGACTCGTCAGACCAAACAGGCCAAGACCAGAAGATTCCTGAAGAACCCCAGAGTCCAGTCACCATCCATCCAGAGGAGAATCAGGAGACCCCGAACATCAGAGAGAGTGAAGGAGAGAAAGAAGAGGAAGTATTGACATTTCCCTCTCAGGAAGCCTCAACTGACATCCTTCCACCATTACATCAGGGGGAATCACTGAAAGCTGACCTCCTTCTCATACCTGGCAACCCAAAGTCACAAAGTAAGAGTGAAAAGAGTGAGTCTCCCCCTCCTGCAGACTCAAAGGCTGGATCTGGCAACCTAGTATCCACACACTCGGATGACTCCTCCCAAAGGACTCCGCTCTGTGATGGATCCTCGGCAACCCCTTCTGGAGACTTCCGGCTCTGCAAGTCCGGAATCTCCCAGAAGCTCACTCGGAGGCTCTCTGAAGATCTCTTCACCGACCCCAACCAATCACAACCCACCATCACACACTCTAACCAATCAAATACAGGCCTCATTCAGTATGACCAACCACAACCTAACACCACAGCTCCCATTCAGGTTCCAAAACACCCAGAATCACCCCGACAAGTGACAGGGAGCATCCCAGGCACTGTCCCACCTCAGACTGGGCCCAAACCAGGCAGAGGACCGACCGACACCCCTAGACGATTTGGTCTCTTCCGCAGGCTCAAAGGGGAGCAGCCCAAACAGGACAGGGAGAAAGGTGAACCTAAAGTCCCTGTCCCCAAAATCCTGATCCAGGACTTTAGTGACGGGACAGGTGAGGGGCGCACGGTCAGGGGGGAAGAAGAGGAGGAGCTGAGCTCCAGAGAGAGGAGGAGGAGACGGAGGGAGCAGGAGAGGAGGGAGAAAGAGGAGGAGAAGTTACGGAAGAAGAGGCAGAAGGAGATGGAAAAAGAGGAGAAAGAGAGAAAGAGGGAGAGGAGGAAGCCTCAGACGAGAGGGAAGAGTTTTCAGGTGCAACACAACAATGTCCCCCTCCCCGGAAACAGCGGCTCACAGACATTTGGTTCCAAAAGAAACTCTACTCCGTCTATGGAGACATACTTTTAACAAGCATGGAAAGAAATCAACATCTAAAAATATTTTATAAACCACAAAAATGACCCATAAAACATCTAATTCAAGTGTAGACTTTTCTGTAATGTAAATAAAGCAATTATATTTTATAACTCAGGAAAATAGTGTTTGTTTTATTCTAGGGCTTGTGTACATTGATCATTGACATGCCAACATAAACAGGAAGTGCTTGTTGTCCAATTCCTCATAACTCCAGAGTCCTCAGTGTGATATCATCATCATCATGATCCAATAAAAATGCTGAATGTCCCGTCACTGTCTCTCAGTAGGAGAGGATCTTATCAGCATCTGTGTGCAGACTTTCTTCTCAATTCTGCAACGGTCATTATAACTAGAAAGGTCTGCATAAGGGTAACTCAGCATCCTGTGTGTTTAGTACAGCCTTCAGATTCAGATTAGTCCGTGTCCTCACAGGGATTCCATACGTGGTGCGAAATGGATTGACACACAGTCTCACAAACACACACTGCTCCATCTCCACCACCCCTGCTTGGGTGTCATCCTCGCTGTCGCTGGCCAGCACTTCCTGGCTCTTGATCGTTTGATTGGTCAGTTGAGAATCAGTGGGACAGACTGACCCCAAAAACAGGGAGCGGAACTGAGCGGGGATTGAGGGAGCGAGGGGGGAGTGGGAGAGAGATGGGTTGGTTTTACATTTTGATCCCAGCAGTTGTGTAACTCACAGTAAGCCCTTTGACAACAAAGCTCATCTTTTTATTGGGAGGTCTTTCAGTGTCCTCTGTCTCTTCCTCCTCTTCCCCGCACTGTGATAAGCTACAGGTGGCTGGTTTGTGATTGGGCGAGGGGGTCCGGGCTGCGGGTGCATCAGAGGGACCCGCTAATTCACTGGTCTTCATGGCGATGAGGTAGGAGTCGATGTCGTCGTTCATAAAGTCGTCAGGAGCTGGCGGCGAGCGAGCTCTGGGGAGAGAGGAGAGGATTCTGGATAAAGAGCAGGGTCCTGTACAAAGAGGCTCTGAATATTTGACAGTTAATGTTCAATTACCGTTTTGTGTTGTTGTTGTTATGGTTACGGAGATTGGAGTCATCAGAGAGAGTGGCGAGCACGAAGTTCACCTCCAGAACACTGTCTGTTACACGTAACACCACCGGACTGACAAAAACAGATACACACACAAATTAGTCATACAAAGGATACACAAAATATCCTAATAACTTCATATTTATATGTGTGAGTGGTGAATATGTATCCTTACCTGCCTGGCTCATCAAAATACACTGTCTCTTGTCTCATTATATTGGTGACGTGCCTCAAGAAATTATATACATACGTACGTTAAAGAACAATCACACTCTGAATTGACTATATTCACTATCCAGGCATGCATCTGGAGTACAACGTATAAATTATGTTCATTCTGTTTTACCCTACATATCAATTAATATTTAAACATGGTTTACACGTGTCATGTCCATAACATACATTTAAGCCTGTCCCAACAGCCATCCTCCAAGGACCCTGAGCCACTATGGTTTTTCCTTGTGACCATGTGCATGTGGCTATGTGTGTCAGGTCATAAGCACAAACAAGTGATAACACTAGTTCCATTGTTACTCCAATCTCCACACAGCCACAACGAGAAGTTTTATCTCCATCACATGTCATTGACATACCCAGACCAGCTGCAGGGAGCTAGAGGGAACCATCCATTTATCAGAAGCACAGCATTTGCACAAAATAAATGTCTCTGCTATGTTTTAACCCTTTAATTGGTTCTTAATCCATAAGCATTTAAGGCATATAGGCGTTTCATTCTACAACATACGCACTAGAAAATAATCCATATATTCCCCCCTTTGGGACTTTCTAAGTCCCAACCAATAAAACAAAAGTTAGCATAAAATGAGTGTAAGCATGTGCATAAACGTATTCTTAGCCTTGCCATCTGTGGTTACATTTTATAAGAATATATATTCAGACCAATAGTCTTCCTCATAGTCTGACCCATCACGATGAGGACGAGGAGCCCAGTCAGGTACTGGGTACAAGTCCGGAAAGTTTCCCTCTAAGCTAACCTCCAATTGTTGCTGTTGAGCTTTGTAACCATGACAGGCCCATCCACCCCCAGGGACAATACCATACAGACAGTCCATTGGTCCTACTTTAATATTGCAGGGCTTTCCATATTCATTAACATACTGTCCTGGAGCTCCCTGAACAGGGTGTATTTCTTTGGGTGAATTATTAACAATTGTTTGTACAGTCATTTGCTTCACTGTGGTTTGGATCAAGAGTGATTTTAACAAAGGCAGTACACAACAAAAGACCATTCCCATTACTACAAGTGCTATGCCTATCATGATTGCCATTTTTGTAAACATTGCTCCCCACTTTCCCAAAGTTAAGTCCATCCAATCCCAAGGGTGAGCGTCATGCCCAGCATTGTCCTTAACTTATTTTCGTAGTCCTTTGAGCTTAGTCATTGCTTCAGTGAATGAACCATCCGGAGCAGTATTATTGGGAATGAAGGTACAACATTCATCCCCAAACATAACACAAACTCCACCTTTTTCTGCCAACAGCCAGTTTAAAGCCTTCCTATTCTGCCATGTCATTCTACTTGTAGCCTGTACTTGCCCTCCCAGAGCTGTTAACGCAGAGTCTGTGTAATTAATAAACCTTTGTTGATTATAGTAACTATAATTGATCCATTCTAGGTTTTTGTTAGGCGATATCCAGACATATATTGATTCAAATCTGTCACGATCGCTGAAGGAGGAGGACCAAGGCGCAGCGTGGAATGCGAACATATTTATATTTATTAATGATTACACGAACAAAACAACAAAACGATAACGTGACGTCCTTGGTTACATACACAAACCAATACGGAACAAGAAACCACACCAAATGAATGCCAAACGGCTACCTAAGTATGGCTCCCAATCAGAGACAACGAGCTACAGCCGTCTCTGATTGGGAGCCACCCTGGCTAACATAGATATACAAAACCTAGAAATAAACACCCTGGCTCAACATACGAGAGTCCCCAGAGCCAGGGCGTGACAGTACCCCCCCCCAAAGGCGCGGACTCCGACCGCGCCAACCACACACAACAGGGGAGGGACCGGGTGGGCACTCCGCCTCGGCGGCGGATCCGGCTCCGGACATGACCCCCACTCCCTCTCTAACCCCCCAAAGCGCCCCTGGTCCGGTCTGGCCCTGCTGGCTGGAGCTGGACTGAACACTGGTGGAGCGGATTGCTCTAGCTCCGGAGTGGAGCAGCTGACCGGTGCCGGACCAGGCATCGGTGGAACAGGTACGGGCTGTGCCGAACTGACGACGCGCACCACTGGCTTGGTGCGGGGAGCAGGAATGGGACGAACCGGACTGACGACGCGCACCACTGGCTTGGTGCGGGGAGCAGGGACGGGCCGAACCGGGCTGACGACGCGCACCACTGGCTTGGTGCGGGGAGCAGGAGCGGGACGAACCGGGCTGACGACGCACCCCACTGGCTTGGTGCGGGGAGCAGGAACGGGCCGGGCTGATGACGCGCACCACTGGCTTGGTGCGGGGAGCAGGAACGGGCCGGACCGGGCTGACGACGCGCACCACTGGCTTGGTGCGGGGTGCAGGAACGGGCCGGACCGGGCTGGCGATGCGCACCACTGGCTTGGTGCGAGGGGCAGGAACAGGCCGGACCGGGCTGGCGACGCGCACCACAGGCTCGATGCGGGTAGCAGTAACAGGCCGGACCGGGCTGGCGACGTGCATCACAGGCTCGATGCGAGGAACAGGAACAGGCCGGACCGTACTGGGGACACACACCACTAGCCCTACGCGGGGATCAGGAACGGGTCGAACCGGACTGGTAACACACCCCAGTACCTCTCGCCGTGCCTCTACACTTTCCCTCCCCTTTGTGACCAGTGGCCCCCGTAACCTGGCGGCCTCCTCTGCTAACCCGCTGGACCGCTCTATCGCGGCCTCCTGCTGCCCCGTCGTCCATGGCGTGAGCCCCCCCCTAAAATATTTCTGGCCGTCTCTCCCCATGGACCAGGCCTACATGTCTCTCGTCAGACTCTCACCCCACTGCTCCAAAGTCCAAACTCTCTCCTCTTCACGCTGCTTGGTCCTGTTATGGTGGTTTCTTCTTGAGGATTGCTGAAGGAGGAGGACCAAGGCACAGCGTGGAATGCGAACATATTTATATTTATTAATGATTACACGAACAAAACAACAAAACGATAACGTGACGTCCTTGGTTACATACACAAACCAATACGGAACAAGAAACCACACCAAATGAATGCCAAACGGCTACCTAAGTATGGCTCCCAATCAGAGACAACGAGCTACAGCCGTCTCTGATTGGGAGCCACCCTGGCTAACATAGATATACAAAACCTAGAAATAAACACCCTGGCTCAACATACGAGAGTCCCCAGAGCCAGGGCGTGACAAAATCCTGCTTTAATTTAATCTCTTGCCTTATATTCATTTGGAATTCCTCTAGGCTGACCTATTGAATCCAAATATACATTGGGGTCATTTTCATACGCTCTTTTGACCCTTTTATCATTAGTCTGTGTGTCCTGATTTGTTGTTTTTACTAACTCACATTCTGATATAACTACTTCCTGAAGCATTTGTACTCTAGCACATATTCCCATCCATCCTCTAGGCAAAGTGGCTCTAATTCTTTGTTCTCCACATACCCAAAAGAAATATGCCACTGCCACCGATTGCTCCTCATAAGGAGAGATCAGTGGCAGTGATAGTGTTTGCTTCTCGCATTCCCCAGGGTCACCAGGCCCTCCATTAGTAATGTAGTGTATGGAGATTATGACTTTGCTAATGTTTTCAAGTGGAACCTGAGAGGATGTTTATTCAGTTTCAGAGGGAGTTGTTTTAGAGTGACGCCCCATAGAACAGAGGGAGTCTGTGTGTTGTAGACAGGGGATTGGACAGTAGAGGGAGCCACCCATATTTTGGGGAATATTATAAGTACTGGGTTTGAACAAAGAACATTAGAGCAGACATATTATTTTGGGACTCTGCTCTCCGGATGCTCTAGACATCTGTAAACTTATGCTGAAATCTTGTGATATGAATAAAACTTATGATCAAAGCTCAGTATAAGCGGACTCCTTTGTTACAGCATAATTAGCAACATTGACTCGACACTACAAATTTGGCGACGAGTGACGAGGCGGTCTGCGTCTCTGCAGTGTTTCATTCATGAGCAACAACGTGACTCTCGCTCAAGACGCCGGCTTATAAGGTGAGATTTCTCACGGTCTTGTGTGTGTTTCCTTCGTCAGCTTTTGGGTGTGTGCGCTCAGGAGATGTACCGTAAAGGACCGGTGTGTGCTGCTGTTGCTTTTATTGCTGTGGACTAGGGGTCTGGCCTAACCATTCTAAATTTCTTTGCACTGGTAAACAGCGCAAAAGGGGGGAGTGTCTATAGAGTGTCTATAGAGATATTTTGCTTGAATAAGAGTTCAAGAACAATCGATTGAGAGGAATAAGGCCTAGGCATATGTATGTAACTTAGAACCGCTGTGAATCAACGGTAAGCCCTTTTATAAAGGCGACCTCTAAGGTGGGCCAGAAATCCTGTAACACTTTAGGTGGAATAGGTGAGTCCTGGGGACTGGAGGCCGTGGTATATTGTGATTGCATGTTACTGCTCAGCTGGTGATTGACAAATCATTTGTTTGATGTGACCACTCATTTCAATTCCACAGGGACCTCGTGGTAGCACAAATTTAGCACTGATAAAGAAATTTTACGGCACGGCGGAGGGAGAAATGCTAAACATGGCCTGCTAATGATGCTTCATGCTACATGCTAATGCTAATGCTAAATGATAATTTATTCTTGCTACATGCCAATTTTGATGCGGGTTATGTTCGGTATTTTTTCCTTGTTGGTCCATTGGAATGGGACGAGCCACCAATATTGTGTTTAGATAGTTTGGGCTTGGTGCCTGATGTTTTGTGAGCTCTGTTAAGTGTTATTGTTTGTCTATAAGGGTAAAGGAGAGGAGCTATAGCGGGAATGCTAACGTTCTGTTGTCTGGAGTGAAGAGAGCTGAGAGAGAACTCCTTCCACTGTGAAATCGTAGTGATGAATGTACTGCGCATGCGTGTGATTTTACGACACTAGAGTGACGTAGGGGTAAATAGGTCACTCCTCTGCTACACTGTGCTGTGGGGAGGCGTAGACGAACGAAGGAACAAAAGACATAGACATTTAGAGTCTAATGGTGTATTCTGGTTGTTACATCGGCTGCTGTTTGACGATGAAACTGTTTTCTTGAGACCTATTGAATTGATAAATGAGAGAGAGATGTTGACGGATTAAAAATAAAAATAATAAAATAAAATAAAAATGTTATTGAGCTATCTATAATTATTCCTGAGTTAATTCTTAGCGCGAATGTGACTGGAGGAATATTGAATGGTTGAAATAACTCAGTGACTGCATAAACTGCTAGATTCTTGTCTCTTTCTTTGTTCTTTTGTCATATGAGAGACGATAAGAGGAACGAGGAGAGAGAGAGAGAGAGCGGAAGTGCTGACGTGTACATCATGTGACAGGGTGTGACGCGACAGAGTCTGCTGCACCGGATCTCGTCAAATATCAGGCTAGTACTGTCATGTTTACAAAAGCCTTCCCCTACAGGATATTTGATGTTATGACAATTTGACAAGGACTTGGCAAAAGACTGATCAATTTATGAAAATAAAAATTGCATTTTGGAGTTTTTGTGCATGAGTGGGTTTGATTAGAGTTGTGTTGGGAATCGAGTACTGACATTATTCTGTAAAATTAAGATAATTGGGTGCTTATTAAATAATTGGTTTATGAGTACTGTAGTGTTGCTGGATTATAGGTATTTTCTTTTTGGATTGCTCTGAAGTTGTCTACTTTCCTGTACTTTTCCTGATTGAAGGTGGTAAGATAGCCACTAATTGATAAATTAGTAAAATAAAAGAAAACATTATTTTTGAATATTCATATTTTTATTGATTAATTTTTATTATTTAGAAATATTTTTTTATTATTATTTTTAGTTTATATTAAAAATTAAAGGGAGGACACTATAAGCTATATATTCTAAAATAATAAAATAATTCACATTAAAGGAATATAATACAGTTGTTACAATGGGGGAAAAGGATATCAGGACTATGAAGGTAATTACACCTGTTGATATAGTACAAAATAGTAATCCTCTAGTTAATGGTATTGCAAGGTTATCCGGCAAATGGAACAAACGTTGGCCTGACATTGAACAACCATGGCCAGTGGAAGGGACTCTTAACCCTGACGTAATCAACATAATGAAAGTGCTTCTGTCAATTCATAAAGCAGATCAAAAGAAAGGGAAAAAAAGGGAACAACGTAAAGAAAAGAGACAAAGAGAGCTGGGTGTTCTTAAGCTGTTTGAGAATGAAGGACAAAAACTGATAAAAGATGCCAACGATAAAATAAACAAAGGTATAGAGAAAATGGTGAAACAAGGAAAGGCGACAGAAAAACTAATGGCAGAAGTCAGTACACCTTTCTCACATACGGATTCAGCAAAAAGACCCCCACCTTATGAGGAAGAAGTAGAGCTTAAGGACGTCTATCCTCAGCTTCCGGTGATCGTTCAGGAGGGTGATTATTGCATCAGAGATGAAGATGAACGAATAATAGAGAGAGGACAAGCAGAAACTACCATAAAAATGACTCCAAACTCCAGAAGTAAGAAAAAACCGAGATGTCTGGAAATTAAGGGTAGAATGAGGTTCAGGAGAATGGAACTTGATGAAGATGATGATGATGATGATGATGATCAGAGTGATTCAGAAGAGATCATGGGTGGATATGACCCTGTGATCAGACGGAGGTTGGCAAGAGCGGAAAGAAGGGGCGATGGATGTTTGAAGAAGAAGAATACAAGAGATTCGAGTTCTGATAAAAGCAAAGATGAAGACAGCGATAAAGAGTGGGAGAGTAAAGGTGCTTCATATTCAAGAGGATTTTATCCAGCAAGAAGAAATAGAAAGAGATATAGACCGATGCGTATCATGCCTGAGAAAAAATATACATTGAGGCCAAGGAAAGAGGGCACGAGTAAGAAAATTATGCCGGTGATCATTCGAGGTCAAAACGTAGAATATAAGCCTTTGCAAAGTACCGATATGTCAGATACAGTGGGGAAAAAAAGTATTTATTCAGCCACCAATTGTGCAATTTCTCCCACTTAAAAAGATGAGAGAGGCCTGTAATTTTCATCATAGGTACACGTCAACTATGACAGACAAATTGAGATTTTTTTTCTCCAGAAAATCACATTGTAGGATTTTTTATGAATTTATTTGCAAATTATGGTGGAAAATAATTATTTGGTCACCTACAAACAAGCAAGATTTCTGGCTCTCACAGACCTGTAACTTCTTCTTTAAGAGGCTCCTCTGTCCTCCACTTGTTACCTGTATTAATGGCACCTGTTTGAACGTGTTATCAGTATAAAAGACACCTGTGCACAACCTCAAACAGTCACACTCCAAACTCCACTATGCCAAGACCAAAGAGCTGTCAAAGGACACCAGAAACAAAATTGTAGACCTGCACCAGGCTGGGGAAGACTGAATCTGCAATAGGTAAGCAGCTTGGTTTGAAGAAATCAACTGTGGGAGCAATTATTAGGAAATGGAAGACATACAAGACCACTGATAATCTCCCTCGATCTGGGGCTCCACGCAAGATCTCACCCCGTGGGGTCAAAATGATCACAAGAACGGTAAACAAAAATCCCAGAACCACACGGGGGGACCTAGTGAATGACCTGCAGAGAGCTGGGACCAAAGTAACAAAGCCTACCATCAGTAACACACTACGCGCCAGGGACTCAAATCCTGCAGTGACAGACGTGTCCCCCTGCTTAAGCCAGTACATGTCCAGGCCCGTCTGAAGTTTGCTAGAGTGCATTTGGATGATCCAGAAGAGGATTGGGAGAATGTCATATGGTCAGATGAAACCAAAATAGAACTTTTTGGTAAAAACTCAACTCGTCGTGTTTGGAGGACAAAGAATGCTGAGTTGCATCCAAAGAACACCATACCTACTGTGAAAATGGGGTGGAAACATCATGCTTTGGGGCTGATTTTCTGCAAAGGGACCAGGACGACTGATCCGTGTAAAGGAAAGAATGAATGGGGCCATGTATCGTGAGATTTTGAGTGAAAACCTCCTTCCATCAGCAAGGGCATTGAAGATGAAACGTGGCTGGGTCTTTCAGCATGACAATGATCCCAAACACACCGCCCGGGCAAAGAAGGAGTGGCTCGTAAGAAGCATTTCAAGGTCCTGGAGTGGCCTAGCCAGTCTCCAGATCTCAACCCCCATAGAAAATCTTTGGAAGGGAGTTGAAAGTCCGTGTTGCCCAGCGACAGCCCCAAAACATCACTGCTCTAGAGGAGATCTGCATGGAGGAATGGGCCAAAATACCAGCAACAGTGTGTGAAAACCTTGTGAAGACTTACAGAAAATGTTTGACCTGTGTCATTGCAAACAAAGGGTATATAACAAAGTATTGAGAAACTTTTGTTATTGACCAAATACTTATTTTCAACCATAATTTGCAAATAAATTCATAAAAAATCCTACAATATGATTTTCTGGATTTTTTCCCCTCATTTTGTCTGTCATAGTTGACGTGTACCTATGATGAAAATTACAGGCCTCTCTCATCTTTTTAAGTGGGAGAACTTGCACAATTGGTGGCTGACTAAATACTTTTTTCCCCCACTGTATACTTGAGAAGCTGCCTACTCTTCAAGATGGAGCCTATCCTTGGATTTCAAAATTGGAAGAAATTACGGTGGGAACACAGTCTGCTATAGGAGACATTAAGAGACTTTTGGCTAATCTCCTGGGGATTCCAGGTATGGAAGAAATTTTTCAGAGAGCGGGACTGAATAGATATGTGGGGACTGCAGTGAACGACCCTGAATTGTTGGCTGCAAGTAGGAATCGTCTGTGGAGAGCATTGAATGATACATTTCCAACAAATGTACATCCTGATAACATTCTGATTGACCCACTAGGACAACAAGAAAATCCGAGAGCCTATGTGTCAAGAGTTCATCAAGTGTGGAGAAATATTACTGGAAATTATCCAGATGTGAGTCAAATTGAGCAGTCAATTTTGAGAGCTAAATTGCAGATGGGACTGCCCTCACCAGTAAGGAGTAAACTGGCAGAGGTGGTTGGACTTGGAAGCATGACAAAAGGTGTCTATACAGATCATATAGCCCATCAAGTGGATTTGTACAGAAAAAAGGAACACAACCAGAAAGAACAGGACCAAGAAACTCTCAGAAAACTCAATCAAATACAGCTGGTGGAGAATAAGAAGGAGAAGAAACAAGCTTTGGTTATGCAGAATCAGGGTGCACCGAATCAACAATCACTGCCACAGCTTCAACAGGACCAGTTCCAACCGCAATTGTATCAGCCACCAATAGCGGTTCCAGTTGTTCCATATCCACAGCCAGTTTCTGGACAGACACAGAATTGGAGAGGAAAAGGACGAGAAGGCTTAGAAGGAGGAGGAAGGTTTCAGCTACACTTCCAGCAACTTTCAGAAGTGTGTTATAATTGTGGACAGGTTGGTCACTTTGCCTGTGAGTGCAATGCGCCAGGAGGAAACAACAGAGGGAATTTCTGAGGAAGATAAAGGAGCAAGTGAAGATCATCTGGAGGACAGGTGAACCCTTAAAGGAGCAATGATTCTAGAGTGCCTAGAAGATCGGAAGGGGGGGTGTCAGCTGATAGCACCGATTAGGGAGAAAAAAAAAAATCCAACAATTGAAGTGAAAATAAAAGGACTTGTTATGTGGGCAGCTTGTCTCTCCCTTTTCTGTTTCCCTTCCTCCTTGTTTTGTCCCCTCTGTGTCTGTTGTATCTGTATGTGTGTTTGTCCCCTTTATGTGGGTGTGTCTGGAGTGGATCAGGGGGCGTGCTCAGGATCTGCCTCTCCTGTGCAGCTGCGGGTTGTTTCCAGTGATTCCTGCCTACGCAGCTGCATCCTATTCTCTCATCAACCTGCACTACTAATTCCGGGGCATGGCTCTCCACCGGCGCCAGATCGTTGTTCTTACCAGAGCGGTAACTTGGCTCACCAGTAAAGTTATTTTGTCTTTGTCTTCAGCCTGGCTCTCCACTCTCCTTAACCTGTCGTTTGTTTTGTCTTCAGTTCAGACATACCTCCCAACCTGCCTGCCTTCCTGCCTGCCGGTCTGCCTGCCTGCCTGCCTGCCTCAGCCGCTCCTTCCTCCGGAGCCGACTAGCCCACTCTGTTCCTTTACTTCAGTTGTTTTTGGACTAAGACAATTTGAACTTTTATTAAAATATTTTTGTTTCTTCCACTCCCTTTGTCGTGTTTGTTTCTCTGAGTGCTGGGTTGAACCATAGCCTAACAGAACGATCTGGCCATGGACCCAACAGAGAAACAGCACGGGGCAAACGAAGACAGCTTCCAACAAGCTATCCAGGCTCAAGGAACGTTGCTAGGACAGCATGACCAATTGATTCGGACTCTTTTGGAAGATAATCATCAACTGCTGAACCAGGTGACTCAGTTAACTACACAAGTCTCTAAATTGTCTGTTATCAGCTCTCCATCTCTCTCTGACCCCCAGTTTGATGCACCCCAAGTTGTTTCCTCTGACATTATGCAGGCTTCGTTCCATCGGGAACCCCCTGTCACGTCGCCTGAACCGTTCAATGGAGAATTGGACAAGTGCCGGGGATTTTTGCTTCAGTGTGACTTGATTTTTCGGCAGAGACCACTGTCGTTTTCTACTGATTCCTCTAAGGTACATTATGTTCTGGGGCTGTTAAGAGGGAGAGCTCTGGTTTGGGCTGAGGCTGTATGCTCAAATCAAACTTTGACTGGATTGACTTTCGCTGATTTTTCTGCTAAATTGAAGACTGTTTTTGACCATCCTGACCATGTGGGTAATTCCTCCAAGATACTTTTTAATTTGAGGCAGGGTTCTAACAGTGTGGCTGAGTACTCTATTGAGTTCTGGACTTTGGCAGCGGACTCCAAGTGGAACAATGTGGCACTTCAAGGAGCATTTCTAAACGGTTTGAATGAAGCCATTAAGGATGAACTGGCTGCTCGTGACGAGCCACATGATTTACATTCTCTCGTTTCCCTGTCCATTAAGCTAGACAACCGGTTGCGGAGAGGCGTCGGGAGAGAGGCGGTCGGCCGCATCTAGGAGGACTGTCACGAGTTGCTAAGCCAGAACCCAGAAGCAGACCAGGACAAGGTAAGTTGAAACGAAGGTGAGTGTTTATTACAAATTCAAGAGTAATGCTGAATAATCCAGGGAACAGAGCGGGCGGCGTTGATTAGTTGTTGGGGGTGCAGTGGTTGATCCCATCCTGGTCGGCAGCCGCCGACCACCAGGCAGAGGTTGGATGAAGGTTCGGACGGGTGACTGCAGATGGAACAAAACGGGGGTAAGTAAGCAACAAACCAACAAGGTGCAAAAACAACAAAACTAACGCTAGGCTCTAAGACTGATACTCTGGTAAACCTACTGTTCATGGCTAACGATCCGGCAGGGAATGGATGTTAGGCCAGAGCCTAAGAAGGGTGATGATCAGGACCAGGTGTGCAGATTGCTGATGGGATGCAGGTGCGGAAATCAAGAGAGCTCCCCGGAGCGTTCCCGAACCCTCGGGAAACTGGAGATCACGAACAGAAAAACTAGTCACCAGACAGGACCCGACTCAGACTGCCGGGATCGTTACAGTACCCCCCTCCGACGAACGCCACCGGGCGGACTCCCGGAGCGCCAGGATGGAGGCGGTAGAAGTCACTGATGAGGTCAGCATCTAGGACCTGTCGCCGCGGAATCCAACTCCTCTCTTCAGGACCATACCCCTCCCAGTCCACGAGATACTGGAAACCCCGGCCCCGCCGTCTGGAATCCATGATGCGACGCACCGTGTAGGCAGGACCACCTCCGATCATCCGAGGAGGAGGAGGAGGAGGCGGAGGAGGCAACAGAGGACTGAGGAAAACAGGCTTGAGGCAGGAGACATGAAAGGTGGGATGGACTCTGAGCGTCCTCGGGAGTTTGAGTCGAACTGCCACCGGATTGATCACCTTCTCCACCACAAACGGACCAATGAACTTCGGTAACAACTTCCTAGACTCAGTCCGTAACGGAAGATCCCGTGTGGCCAACCAGACCCTATCTCCGATGGAATAGGTGGGAGCGGGGATCCGGCGACGATTCGCCTGGAGCTGATACCGGTCCGAAACTCTAAGGAGTGCCTTTCTGGCCCGATGCCAGGTCCGGTGGCAACGACGAATATGGGCCTGAACAGAAGGCACTGAGAGCTCCTTCTCCTGAGAAGGGAACAGGGGAGGTTGGTAGCCATACAGGCACTGGAAGGGAGACATCCCAGTGGCAGATGTAGGGAGAGTATTGTGGGCATACTCAACCCAAGGCAACTGAGAGACCCAGGAGGTGGGGTTGGAAGAGACCAGGCAGCGTAGCGTGGATTCCATCTTCTGGTTGGCTCTCTCCGCCTGACCATTGGATTGGGGGTGAAAACCAGATGTGAGACTGACTGTAGCTCCAATGGCCAAACAGAAGGACTTCCAGACAGCAGAGGTAAACTGAGGGCCACGGTCGGAAACGATATCACTGGGCAAACCGTGGACCCTGAAAACCTCCCTAACCAGGATCTCGGACGTCTCCGAGGCAGAGGGAAGCTTGGCAATTGGCACAAAGTGGGCGAACTTGCTGAATCTGTCCACGATAGTCAGAACGACCGTGTTCCCCTCAGAAGCGGGCAACCCAGTGACGAAGTCCAGGGGCCAGATGCGACCATGGTCGCCGGGGAATAGGAAGGGGGTGAAGTAGTCCAGAGCTGGGCCGATTGGTACTCTTATTCTGCGCACACACTGGACAGGCAGCAACAAAACCCCGAGTATCCTCGGCCATGGCAGGCCACCAAAAACGTCTGCGAAGAAACGCCATTGTCCGAGCCACGCCAGGGTGACAAGCCATCTTGCTGGCGTGGGACCATTTGAGGACAGCAGGACGAACCGACTCAGGCACAAACAACCGACCGGGTGGACCGTTACCGGGACCGGGCTGAGTCCGAAGGGCCGCCAGCACCTCCTCCTCAATCTTCCACATAACTGCTCCCACGACGCAGTTCCGGGGAGAATTGTCTCGGTCTTGGACCCACTCTCCTCCGTCTTGGAGAACATCCGGGACAAGGCGTCCGCCTTGCCGTTCTTAGATCCAGGTCGGAACGTCAGGGAAAACTTGAATCGTCCGAAAAACAACGCCCACCTGGCCTGGACGGGAGTTGAGACGTTTAGCCGATTGCACGTAAGCAAGATTCTTGTGGTCAGTCCAGACAATAAACGGTTGCTCCGCCCCTCCAACCAGTGGCGCCACTCCTCCAAGGCAAGTTTCACCGCGAGAAGCTCCCGGTTACCCACATCGTAATTCCTCTCCGCAGGCGAAAGGCGACGAGAGTAGTAGGCGCAGGGATGGAGTTTACTGTCCGTGGAGCATCGCTGCGACAGGATGGCGCCAACTCCCACATCAGACGCGGCCCACTTCAACGACGAACTGACGGGCCGTGTCCGGTTGAGAGAGAATCGGTGCGTTGGTGAATCGCCTCTTCAAATCCAGAAACGCTCGATCCGCCTCCGGATTCCACTTGAAGGTCCTGATACTGGAAGTCAAGGCAGTTAACGGAGCGGCCACACGGCTGTAATCCCGGATGAATCTGCGGTAGAAATTCGCAAACCCCAAAAATCTCTGGAGCTGCAATCTCGTACCGGGCTGGGCCCATTCCAGAACCGCTCTAACCTTCTCCTGGTCCATCCTAATCTCTCCCCTGGAGATGATGTACCCGAGAAAGGATGTCGTGTGGGCGTGAAACTCGCACTTCTCGGCCTTCACGAACAGGCGATTCTCCAACAATCGCTGCAGAACCTGCCGGACATGCTGGACGTGGTCGGAAGGTTCCTTCGAGAAGATCAGAATGTCATCCAGGTAAACAAACACAAAGAGACCGATCATATCTCTCAGGACGTCGTTCACCATACTCTGGAATACCGCTGGAGCATTGGTCAGTCCAAACGGCATCACCTGATACTCGGTGACCCATCGGTGTATTGAAACCCGTCAACCACTCGTCCCCCTCTCTGATCCGGACCATGTGATACGCATTGCGTAGGTCTAGCTTGGTGAACACCGTAGCACCCTGTAAGGAGTCGAAGGCAGAACTCATCAAGGGCAGGGGATACTTGTTCTTGACCGTGATGTCATTCAACCCCCGATAATCAATACACGGTCGAAGAGAGCCATCCTTCTTACCCACAAAGAAGAATCCTGCCCCCAGGGGGTGATGACGAGGAACGAACGAGACCAGCAGCTAGGGACTCCTTGATGTAGGTCTCCAAAGCCTCACGTTCAGGTCGGGAGATACTGTATAACCTTCCCTTGGGGTAGACAGCTCCAGGGAACAGGTTGATGGCACAATCATATGGTCGGGTGGGGAGGGAGTGACAGAGCCTTCTGCTTACTGAACACTTCCCCAAATCGTGATATGTCTCGGGAACCAGGGACAAATCTGGGGGTTTAGCCTCAATCACCTGACTGGGAACCGAATGGGGGCAGGCAGTCTTGAGACAGTTAGCATGACAATCAAGGCTCCAACTCGTTACCTTGCCCGTCACCCAATCGAACGTGGGATTGTGTTCCTTCAGCCAGGGGTATCCAAGGACCAGAGGAACATGGGAAGACGGCAGAATGAAGAATGAAATCATCTCAGAATGATTCCCCGACAACCGCATCTTAACCGGTTCAGTCCTCATCGTGATACGTGCCAGACTACTGCCGTTCAGAGTGGTAGCTTCAATGGCTTCCGGCAATTGCTCCTTGGAAAGCCCCAGCTGTTCCACCAACTCGGCATCTAGAAAGCTTCCATCGGCACCTGAATCGATAAAAGCGTTAATCGCTAAGCTCTGATTCCTGTTCATAAGGGTAGCCGGGAAACGGGGTCTGACAGAGGTATTGAGAGGTCGAAACTGGCTCGCTAAAAGTCCTCCCAACTTTAGCGAGCCGCGCAGTTTGACGACCCGACTGGAACCTGAGAAGCTGATCGGTTGGACGGAACCCATTGCTTCTCCCTCCTTCGCTCTCGGACTCGATTATCCACCCGAATAGACAAGGCTACCAAGCTGTCCAGGTCACTAGGCTCCGGATAGGAGATCAACTCATCCTTGAGCTGCTCCGACAGACCCTGGTAAAGGCCGCTTGCAGAGCCTCCTCATTCCACCCACTCTCCACAGCCAACGTCTTGAACTCGATCACGAAGTCGGCCACGCTGCGAGTTCCTTGGCGAAGCGAAAACAGGCGCCTAGCTGCGTCCCCTCCTCGGACGGAATGGTCGAAGAGCTTCCTCATCTCGGCCGTGAACCCCTGGTATGAAGCCATGCAGGGATCCTGTCGTTCCCAAACGGCTGAAGCCCACTCCAGCGCTCGACCACGCAGCAACTCAATCACAAAGGCTATCCTAGCCTTGTCTGTGGCATACGAGTAGGGCTGTAGATCGAACACTAATCCACACTGCATAAGGAAGGAACGGCATCTTCCCAGCTCCCCCTCATATTTATCCGGCGTCGGAACCTTGGGCTCACGGAAGGACACAGCTTCAGAAGCGGCAGGCGAGATGGGTGAAACCGGTAGTGGATCCTCCACCGGACACTTGCGTTGGTTCTGGACCTCCGTCAGACCGGTAGAAAGGTTCCGAACTGACAACGCGATCTCCTGTAGTACCGTGCTATGATGGCCCAACATCTTCTCCTGCTGGGTAATGGCATGGCGAACAGAGTCCAGGTCCGCTGGGTTCATTACTGGCCGGATCGTTCTGTCACGAGTTGCTAAGCCAGAACCCAGAAGCAGACCAGGACAAGGTAAGTTGAAACGGAGTGTTTATTACAAATTCAAGAGTAATGCTGAATAATCCAGGGAACAGAGCGGGCGGCGTTGATTAGTTGTTGGGGGTGCAGTGGTTGATCCCATCCTGGGTCGGCAGCCGCCGACCACCAGGCAGAGGTTGGATGAAGGTTCCGGACGGGTGACTGCAGATGGAACAAAACGGGGGTAAGTAAGCAACAAACCAACAAGGTGCAAAAACAACAAAACTAACGCTAGGCTCTAAGACTGATACTCTGGTAAACCTACTGTTCATGGCTAACGATCCGGCAGGGAATGGATGTTAGGCCAGAGCCTAAGAAGGGTGATGATCAGGACCAGGTGTGCAGATTGCTGATGGGATGCAGGTGCGGAAATCAAGAGAGCTCCCCGGAGCGTTCCCGAACCCTCGGGAAACTGGAGATCACGAACAGAAAAACTAGTCACCAGACAGGACCCGACTCAGACTGCCGGGATCGTTACAAGGACGAGTTCCCCAGCCTTCAACCACTCGAGTCTCGCCTCCCCGGAGCCGGCAGCTTCTTGTTCCTGATTCCATCCCGAGCACAGAGGAGGAACCTATGCAAGTGGGTCGAGCTCGACTACCTCCAGCAGAGCGGCAACGGCGCCTCCAGGCGGGTGAGTGCCTGTACTGTGGAGACGCCACACACATTCTGGCTACATGCCCTAAGCGGCCAAAAGACAAGGCTCGCTCGTAACGGTGGGTCTACTTGCGAGCCCAGAGTTAGATCCTGAACCCATCATTCCCCGATTACAAGTACCTGTAACCTTACGTTTCCAGAGTCATTCCCTGCCACTCTCAGCTCTCATAGACTCAGGTGCAGAAGACAACTTTATTAGCCACCAGTTCGTTACACAAGCTCGTATCCCCATGGAGCCACTACCTACCCCCATTCGGGTCACAGCCCTTGATGGGCGCCTCCTCGCGGAGATAACTCATCAAACCACCCCCGTTTCCCTAGTGATTTCTGGCAATCATTGTGAAAGCATTCAGCTAAGAGTTATGTTAAGAGCTAAGAGCTAAGAGCTAAAACTTCAGTTAGTGCTAAATACGGCTGCTAGAATCCTGACTAGAACCAAGAAATTTGATCATATTACTCCAGTGCTAGCTTCCCTACACTGGCTTCCTGTTAAGGCAAGGGCTGATTTCAAGGTTTTACTGTTAACCTATAAAGCGTTACATGGGCTTGCTCCTACCTATCTTTCCGAGTTGGTCCTGCCGTACATACCAATACGTACGCTACGGTCACAAGACGCAGGCCTCCTAATTGTCCCTAGAATTTCTAAGCAAACAGCGGGAGGCAGGGCTTTCTCCTATAGATCTCCATTTTTATGGAACAGTTTGCCTACCCATGTGAGAGACGCAGACTCGGTCTCAACCTTTAAGTCTTTACTGAAGACTTATCTCTTCAGTAGGTCATATGATTGAGTGTAGTCTGGCCCAGGAGTGTGAAGGTGAACGGAAAGGCTCTGGAGCAACGAACAGCCCTTGCTGTCTCTGCCAGGCCGGTTCCCCTCTCTCCACTGGGGTTCTCTGCCTCTAACCCTGTTACAGGGGCTGAGTCACTGGCTTGCTGGTGCTCTTTCATGCCGTCCCTAGGAGGGGTGCTTTGGCAGAGTGGGTGGGGTTATATCCTTCCTGTTTGGCCCTGTCCGGGGGTTTCTTCGGATGGGGCCACAGTGTCTCCGGACCGCTCCTGTCTCAGCCTCCAGTATTTATGCTGCAGTAGTTTATGTGTCGGGGGGCTGGGGTTAGTTGGTTATACCTGGAGTACTTCTCCTGTCTTATCCAGTGTCCTGTGTGAATTTAAGTATGCTCTCTCTAATTCTCTCGTTCTCTCTTTCTCTCTGAGAACCTGAGCCCTAGGACCATACGTCAGGACTACCGGGCATGCTGACACCTTGCTGTCCCCAGTCCGCCTGGCCTTGCTGCTATTCCAGTTTCAACTGTTCTGCCTGCGGTTACGAAACCCCTACCTGTCCCAGACCTGCTGTTTTCAACTCTTAATGATCGGCTATGAAAAGCCAACTGAGAGACCTGAGCCCTAGGACCATACGTCGGGACTACCGGCCGTGGTGACTCCTTGCTGTCCCCAGTCCGCCTGGCCTTGCTGCTATTCCAGTTTCAACTGTTCTGCCTGCGGTTATGGAACCCCTACCTGTCCCAGACCTGCTGTTTTCAACTCTTAATGATCGGCTATGAAAAGCCAACTGAGATTTATTCCTGATTATTATTTGACCATGCTTGTCACTTATGAACATTTTTGAACATCTTGGCATGGTTCTGTTATAATCTCCACCCGGCACAGCCAGAAGAGGACTGGCCACCCCTCATAGCCTGGTTCCTCTCTAGGTTTCTTCCTAGGTTTTGGCCTTTCTAGGGAGTTTTTCCTAGCCACCGTGCTTCTACACCTGCATTACTAGCTGTTTGGGGTTTTAGGCTGGGTTTCTGTACAGCACTTCGAGATATTAGCTGATGTAAGAAGGGCTATATAAAATAAAATTGATTGATTGATGTCTGGCTCAGCTACCTCCCTAATCCTTGGCTTCCCCTGGTTGGCTCTTCACAACCCACAAATTGATTGGACACGTCACACCATTCTCAGTTGGAGCACTAACTGCCATTCAGAGTGCCTTAGGTCAGCGGTTCCCCCCACTAAGTGTAACCCAACTCATCCCTCAGCTCCTCTTGATCTGTCATCTGTCCCCAAAGAATACCATGACTTAGCGGAGGTTTTCAGTAAGGACAAGGCTCTGTCTCTACCACCACATAGGCCTTATGATTGCCCTATTGAACTGCTTCCTGGTGCTCCCTTGTCCTCTAGTCGCTTATACAATCTGTCCCGACCGGAAAGAGAGGCAATGGAGCAGTACATTGGTGATTCTCTGGTCTCGGGCATAATCCGTCCCTCGTCGTCTCCTTTGGGTGCAGGTTTCTTTTTCGTGGAAAAGAAGGACAAGTCGTTACGCCCCTGTATTGATTTCAGGGGTTTAAACAACATAACTGTTAAAAACAAGTATCCCCTTCCACTCATCAACTCTGCTTTTGAACCTCTGCATGGCGCCACAGTTTTCTCCAAGCTCGACCTCAGGAACGCTTATCACCTTGTCCGGATCCGAAAGGGAGATGAGTGGAAAACCGCTTTCAACACTCCACTGGGACATTTTGAGTATCTGGTCATGCCCTTTGGGCTCTCAAACGCCCCTGCTGTTTTCCAAGCCATGGTGAACGATGTTCTTAGGGATTTTTTGAACCGTTTTGTCTTTGTATACCTGGATGATATTCTTGTTTTTTCCAAGTCACCCGAGGAGCATGAGTCACACGTCCGTCAAGTCCTTCAACGGCTCTTGGAGAACAAGCTGTACGTCAAAGCAGAGAAGTGTGAGTTCCACAAACAGTCTACATCGTTCCTTGGTTTCATCATTGAGAGCGGGCAGGTGAAGGCGGACCCCGAGAAGATCCGGGCAGTGACGGAATGGCCCATACCCACCACCCGTAAGCAACTTCAACGATTTTTGGGCTTTGCTAACTTCTACCGTAGGTTCATTAAGGGTTTTAGTAAAGTGGTGGCACCCCTTACTAGACTCACATCCCCCAAAAGTCCCTTTTCTGTGGTCCCCTGAGGCGGAGCAGGCGGTAGGGGTTTTGAAGGAACTGTTTTCCACCTCCCCTGTGTTGATACACCCCAATACCTCTCTGCAGTTTGTTGTGGAGGTGGACGCGTCGGACTCAGGTGTGGGAGCAGTCCTCTCCCAGCGCTCCCCCCACTGACCAAAAGCTTCACCCCTGTGCTTTTTTCTCCAAGAAATTGTCACCCACAGAACGGAATTACGACGTTGGAAACCGAGAACTGCTGGCGGTCAAGCTAGCACTGGAAGAATGGCGGCACTGGCTGGATGGAGCTGAACTGCCGTTTGTGGTCTGGACAGACCACAAAAACTTGGCTTACATCCAAGCCACTAAGAGACTCAACTCACGCCAAGCCAGATGGGCCCTGTTTTTTAGTAGGTTTAACTTTATTCTTACATACAGACCGGGGTCAAGAAATTTTAAACCAGATGCTTTGTCCCGCCAGTTTGCTGACCCTTCGGAGACCAGCGAGCCTGAGGCAGTCCTGCCTTCCTCATGCGTTGTGGCGGCTGTTCAGTGGGAGATCGAGTCTCTTGTGAAGACTGCACTTGCCACGGACCCGGGACCGGGTGATGGACCTCCCAACCTACTCTTTGTTCCCGAGACGGTCCGGTCTCAGGTGTTGCAGTGGATTCACACCTCCCGTTTTGCTGGTCACCCTGGGATGAGACGCACGTTGACGCTGCTTAGGAGACATTTTTGGTGGCCTTCAATGGAAACTGACGTTTGGGCTTTTGTGGCAGCCTGTTCAACCTGTGCTCGGGGCAAAGCCTCCCATCAGTCCCCTTCGGGCTGCTGCTACCCCTCCCAGTTCCCAGCCGTCCCTGGTCCCACATAGCCATGGATTTTGTCACCGGCCTACCCAAGTCTGAAGGTAATGATACTATACTTACCATTGTGGACAGATTCTCTAAATCTGTTCACTATATAGCATTACCAAAATTACCGTCTGCCAGTGAGACAGCGGACCTCCTAGTCCAACATGTATTCCGTCCCCATGGAATACCTGTGGACATCGTATCTGATAGAGGCCCACAGTTTACTTCCCGTGTTTGGAAGGTTTTCTGTTCTGCTTTGGGTGCTTCCGTTAGTCTGTCCTCAGGGTTTCATCCCCAGACCAACGGTCAAACAGAAAGAGCCAATCAAGACCTCGAAGCAACCCTTCGTTGTGTGGCTGCTCAACATCCATCATCCTGGGCCAAACATCTGCCTTGGATAGAGTACGCCCACAACTCCCTCACCACCTCTGCCACTGGTCTTTCACCCTTCGAAGTTACCATGGGTTATCAACCCCCCTCTGTTTCCTGCTCAGGAGAAGGAATTGGCTGTTCCTTCGGTTCAGGAGAACCTCCGCCGCTGCCAGAGAGTGTGGCGCGACGCTCGGGAAGCGTTGCTTCGGACCACCGACAGGAACAAGATGACAGCGGATAGGAGCAGGACTCCCGCACCTGTGTTTCATCCTGGTCAAGAGGTTTGGCTGTCGTCTAAGAACGTACCTCTTCGTACCAAATCACGCAAGCTGTCTCCTCGGTACCTGGGTCCGTTTGTGGTGGAGTCCATCATTAACCCCGCTGCGGTTCGTTTGAAGTTGCCTTCAGCCATGAAGATACACCCTACTTTCCACGTCTCCCAACTGAAACCTGTGTCCTCCAGCCTTTTGTGTCCGCCGGCTGATCCACCTCCACCTGTTCGCCTCATTGACGACCATCCGGCCTACACCGTCAGTAGGCTCCTGGACTCTCGGAGGCGGGGTAGGGGTCTCAATACCTAGTCGATTGGGAAGGTTATGGACCAGAGGAGAGGTCTTGGGTCCCTAAGCGTTTTGTGTTGGATCCTCAGCTGATCACGGACTTCCATCACGACAACCCTGACAGGCCTGGTGGGTCGCCAGGTGGCGACCATTGAGGGGGTACTGTTATGTGGGCAGCTTGTCTCTCCCTTTTCTGTTTCCCTTCCTCCTTGTTTTGTCCCCTCTGTGTCTGTTGTATCTGTATGTGTGTTTGTCCCCTTTATGTGGGTGTGTCTGGAGTGGATCAGGGGCGTGCTCAGGATCTGCCTCTCCTGTGCAGCTGCGGGTTGTTTCCAGTGATTCCTGCCTACGCAGCTGCATCCTATTCTCTCATCAACCTGCACTACTAATTCCGGGGCATGGCTCTCCACCGGCGCCAGATCGTTGTTCTTACCAGAGCGGTAACTTGGCTCACCAGTAAAGTTATTTTGTCTTTGTCTTCAGCCTGGCTCTCCACTCTCCTTAACCTGTCGTTTGTTTTGTCTTCAGTTCAGACATACCTCCCAACCTGCCTGCCTTCCTGCCTGCCGGTCTGCCTGCCTGCCTGCTTGCCTGCCTGCCTGCCTCAGCCTCTCCTTCCTCCGGAGCCGACTAGCCCACTCTGTTCCTTTACTTCAGTTGTTTTTGGACTAAGACAATTTGAACTTTTATTAAAATATTTTTGTTTCTTCCACTCCCTTTGTCGTGTTTGTTTCTCTGAGTGCTGGGTTGAACCATAGCCTAACAGGACTAGGAGAAGTGATAGTGGAAAAGCTTTTATCTGTGTTGAGCCTGAGGTTACATATCTCACTATGTAAAATTAACTAATTAGGATAGGGATTTGAGGGAGTAAAACAGCTGATTACTCTTAAGGAACCAATTGAGCTCTGCTATAAAAATCAAAGAGAAATTAAAATACACATACTGGTATCAGAACATATACCTATTGCATTGTTGGGAAGAGATGCATTGTGTAAATTGAACTGTACAATAAGATGTACACTAGACGGCTGTCTGGTAGAAGATTTTAAAAGAGTAGGGTTTTTGGGAATCATATTTGCTTGAAAAGATAATATCATAGGAAGGAGGACAATCTATTAGACTGCCTATTAGACAATCTGTCTAAAAAATAAAGTTAAAAGGGGTGACTGTTATTCTTGGTTACATTCCTACACCAAGAGATTTCAAACTAGGCTAAAAGATGTTCAATCGTTTGCCAAGTCTGTGTGTAAAGAAGTCAGAAGCAGGTGGGGATTACCCGATCACATATTCTAAAAATTGGTGGTAAAGGGATTTTGTGAATGAATCAGTGAAATGGTTTTTAAAAGTTAGGAGAACTAGGGTTGAAGGAACTCTAGGACAGTAAGCTAAGTTTCAATGTTAGTTAGTAGTAAGAGAGAGAACAGTGGTGAAGGAAATATTTAGAGTTCAGTGGGAAGATGGATATGGTAGGAGTTTAAATCTGTTAGGAGCAGTGGCATTGAGAAAGTATGCGTTGCTGAATGATGAGAGAAGAATGAAAATTGAGGGTGATTGCGGTATCTATATTTACAATTCCCAGCAGGAAGATCAAGGTGATTATAAGTGTATTTTTATAATCAACAGTTTGAAAGTGAGGGATTAGAGTTAGGACTGAGAGTGAATGTAGTGACACTAGTGGTGATAGATGGAAATACAAGTCAGGAGTTCAAAGTCTTAGGGAGAATGGATGAAGTAACAACAAGGACATCAACACTTCAGCCTATTATAACAACAGTGAGAAGCAATTTAACTCTTTCAACATTGATAGTTATTAAAGCCATAAATATATCGCATTTGATTACAAAGGAGCAGATAGCTCCAGCACCAATTTTAGAGGAATTTCATAGTCTGGGAAGCCTATCATTGGAGGATAAGTCTAAGAGAGAAGTGGGGATTTTTCCATGGTATGGTGTAGAATTTGGGAAGATAACATAGATAATATTACCTATACTTTGCAGGGTTTTGCAAATGAAACGATAAGAGGGTTTAACCTTCTGTCGAATACTCAAAGAAGTCACAGACTGACGCTGTTGAAACATGATATTGGCTCTTGACTATATTCTAGTAAAACAAGGTGGCTTATGTTTGACTATGAATTTGACGGGGGATGATTGTTATACTTTGATTCCAGATAGGTCAGATAATATCACTAGTGTTATAGATGCATTGAAGAATATAAGGGATGCATTTGGTAGATCTGAAGGAGCTGGATGGTCAGCGAAGACTTGGTTGCAAGATCAGTTAGGCCCAGTGGGAGCAGTGATGGTTCAGATTTTAGTAGCAGCTTTGATAGCACTGTGTGTGATGTTTTGCTTTTGTACTTTGTTACTGACCTTTGCGAAAGCTATGATATTGAGATGGGTTGGAGTTGTGATGCCTGGAGACAACACTCAGATGCCGTTGTTGACTGTTCCTGATCTGGATGAAGATGGACAAGTGGGACTGGATGGAGTATTGATGGATAAATATCCTTTTTGATTATTTGATTATTTTTCAAATGTTTTTCAATATTAGTGTGATTTTAGTATTTTGTTATGAATCAAAGGGGGGAAATAGAATAATGTGATTCATATATCATTTTATATATCATTTTTTATATTCTTAGTTGATATTGATGTTTTAATTTGAATGTGTTGTTTTGCAAAAGATACTGTTTGGTCTTTTCTTTTCTTCCAGAAGCATTTGGGGGAATATGTAGAGATTGAAATACTCAAACAAGGACAATATGAAAGGACAATATGAAAGGAGAATATGAAGGGAAAGGAGGAGATGGAACAAGGAAGGTGTGGAAATGTTCCAATTCCATCATCGAAGATGCATTGGAAGTCGACACTGCTGAGGAGATGAAGTGTAGTGGACTACATTCCAGTGTCTGCAATGAAATATAGACATATTTGCATGTGTAATACATAATTTGTGTCATATTCTTTCTGTATTAATTTTTGTAGAATGGTATTTGATGTTATTGGATACATGTGGGGATCTTAGATGTTTTTGTTTATTTTGTGGAAGCTTAGGGACATGGAGTCTAGGCGGGGATAGAGATAATCCACAGTAGGGTCCGATGGGTCGACCAGCCTGAGAGTGGACATTTTTTGGATAGTATTTTGTTTGCTGGGGCTTTCATGTGTATTTAATGGCATCATAGTTTCAAATGCATTGATAAAGATTTATGAATTGATCTGGAGTACCTAGGTGGTTGCCTGGGGCAGAGGGGCCATGAGAGAATTTTACTGTCTTGATTGATGGATGGATATTTGGAAAGAAGGCTGCCAGACAGGTTTTTCGCTCTCACACTCCATAAAGATTTGTTCATATTTCATAGTAATGTATTCACACTTCATAAAGATTTGTTCATATTTCATAGAAAGGTATTTACACTCCAGAGAAAAGTGTTTTGGGTTTATTGTTAAAGATACTCAATAAGAGAGATTGTTACTTGTCATAATCCTATTCTTTTTGTTTTCGAGACTTTTAGTTAGTCTCGAAGGGGGGAAATATGTAGTGTATGGAGATTATGACTTTGCTAATGTTTTCAAGTGGAACCTGAGAGGATGTTTATTCAGTTTCAGAGGGAGTTGTTTTAGAGTGACGCCCCAAAGAACAGAGGGAGTCTGTGTGTTGTAGACAGGGGATTGGACAGTAGAGGGAGCCACCCATATTTTGGGGAATATTATAAGTACTGGGTTTGAACAAAGAACATTAGAGCAGACATATTCTTTTGGGACTCTGCTCTCCGGATGCTCTAGACATCTGTAAACTTATGCTGAAATCTTGTGATATGAATAAAACTTATGATCAAAGCTCAGTATAAGCGGACTCCTTTGTTACAGCATAATTAGCAACATTGACTCGACACTACAGTAACTATCACTCCAGTGCTTGACCCTGTCGCCTGATAGATTGCTCTTCGAGGAGTGTCTGCATTCCAAGACATATCGTTATGTAGGTGCCATGTTTTTGGCTTAACTTCCACACAATCATTTTTTTGGCATTTTATTTAAAACAGTGCATATCCTTCTATGACATCTACCTAGTCTAGGCCAGCCTGTGTACAATATTTGGTCTCTGTTCACAACAGATACTCTTCCTGTTTCAGTAAGGCTATCTTTAGAATACTGTATAGTTGTGGGCAGACTCACTACCATCTTTCCTAGGTTAACTGCTATTAGTGTCAGAGCAATTCCACAGCTCTTCAGTTGTTGGGGACATTAATAGGGCAGAGAAGTCAATCGTAGGGAAGTTACTTTATCCTATCCCAGGTATTCCTTAAAGAGGTGGGGTTTCAAGTGTCTCCGGAAGGTGGTGAGTGACTCCGATGTCCTGGCGTCGTGAGGGAGCTTGTTCCACCATTGGGGTGCCAGAGCAGCGAACAGTTTTGACTGGGCTGAGCGGGAACTGTGCTTCCGCAGAGGTAGGGGGGCCAGCAGGCCAGAGGTGGATGAACGCAATGCCCTCGTTTGGGTGTAGGGACGGAGGTGCCGTTCCCCTCACAGCTCCGTAGGCAAGCACCATGGTCTTGTAGCAGATGCGAGCTTCAACTGGAAGCCAGTGGAGTGTGCGGAGGAGCGGGGTGACGTGAGAGAACTTGGGAAGGTTGAACACCAGACGGGCTGCGGCATTCTGGATGAGTTGTAGGGGTTTAATGGCACAGGCAGGGAGCCCAGCCAACAGCGAGTTGCAGTAATCCAGACGGGAGATGACAAGTGCCTGGATTAGGACCTGTGCCGCTTCCTGTGTAAGGCAGGGTCGTACTCTCCGAATGTTGTAGAGCATGAACCTACAGGATCGGGTCACCGCCTTTATGTTAGCGGAGAACGACAGGGTGTTGTCCAGGGTCACGCCAAGGCTCTTCGCACTCTGGGAGGAGGACACAACGGAGTTGTCAACCGTGATGGCGAGATCATGGAATGGGCAGTCCTTCCCCGGGAGGAAGAGCAGCTCTGTCTTGCCGAGGTTCAGCTTGAGGTGGTGATCCGTCATCCACACTGATATGTCTGCCAGACATGCAGAGATGCGATTCGCCACCTGGTTATCAGAAGGGGGAAAGGAGAAGATTAGTTGTGTGTCGTCTGCGTAGCAATGATAGGAGAGGCCAGGTGAGGATATGACAGAGCCAAGTGACTTGGTGTATAGCGAGAATAGGAGAGGGCCTAGAACTGAGCCCTGGGGGACACCAGTGGTGAGAGCACGTGGTGCGGAGACAGATTCTCGCCACGCCACTTGGTAGGAGCGACCGGTCAGGTAGGACGCAATCCAAGAGTGAGCCGCGCCGGAGATGCCCAGCTCGGAGAGGGTGGAGAGGAGGATCTGATGGTTCACAGTATCAAAGGCAGCAGACAGGTCTAGAAGGACAAGAGCAGAGGAGAGAGAGTTAGCTTTAGCAGTGCGGAGAGCCTCCGTGACACAGAGAAGAGCAGTCTCAGTTGAATGACCAGTCTTGAAACCTGACTGGTTTGGATCAAGAAGGTCATTCTGAGAGAGATAGCAAGAGAGTTGGCTAAAGACGGCACGCTCAAGAGTTTTGGAGAAAAAAGAAAGAAGGGATACTGGTCTGTAGTTGTTGACATCGGAGGGATCGAGTGTAGGTTTTTTGAGAAGGGGTGCAACTCTCGCTCTCTTGAAGACGGAAGGGACATAGCCAGCGGTCAAGGATGAGTTGATGAGCGAGGTGAGGTAAGGGAGAAGGTCACCGGAGATGGTCTGTCAAGCGAGCAGGTTGTTGGGCGGCCGGCCATCACAAGTCGCAAGATTTTATCTGGAGAGAGAGGGGAGAAAGAAGTCAAAGCATAGGGTAGGGCAGTGTGAGCAGGACCAGCAGTGTCATTTGACTAAACAAACATTTGACATACATACACACATACATACACATACATATATATATATATACATATACATACACATACACACATACATACACATATACATTGTGATGTCACGAGAGGCTGTGTCCTGGAGGGACGTTACATCCCCCTGAGATGGCTGCAAACCCAGACAGCTATGGCTCCATCTGCTGGTATGGTCGGGAACTCCACCCCTCTATGGCCAAGCTTCCCACGCAGCTGAAACAAATCAGGAGCTGATGAGCTGAAGGTTTGTTGAAGGGAAGAGACACACTGAGGGTGAGTGTGTGGGTTGTGAAGAAACACAGTCTCCAACCTGGGCTCTCTGGAGGACAAGAGTGCTGCACGTCCACTTCCATGAGGAATATAAGGATTTGGAGATACTTACCTTTGGGAAATACTCACCTTTGGATATATGCACCTGTGGAAATACGTGAGAGACATTTGGAAGGACTTTTTGCTGGGTTGGCCACTAGCTGCAACGTGGACTACAGTAAGGCTGGGGAAAAGTTATCTGAGCGAGTGAGAATTATGATTTTGGATGTGGAAGAGACATCCCTGAACTGTTAACCCTTAAAGAGCCACAAGAGAACAGAATTTTGTTATATTTTCGTTAATTTCCCAAGACCTATAATAAAATCCTTGTTTTGTTTGAACCTTGTCTCCTTGCACTACTTGAGCAATCCCGCTGAAAGCTGTGTAGCCTCTCGTGACGTCACAGATGGTGGAGAATACAGGCACGCTCAAGCGTTAATAGTGCATGTCAGAGGAGGATACCGAAGGTTTGATCACCCAGTTTTCCAAGTTGGCCGTGAGGCTCCCCGCCGACTGAAATGGAGGACATATTGAAAGCCCTTGTTGCTGGCCAGCAAGCCCAGATGCAAGCAAACGTGGCTCTCTTGGAGGAGCAAAAGAAAGCCAACCTTCTGAAGGCAGAGGAATTGCAGTTGCAGAGACAGAGGGTGGTCCAAAATACCCGCCCAATAAAGGCAAGTGACTTTATATCTAAGATGGGAGCTACCGATGACATTGAGGCATACCTGCATGCATTTGAGGCCACGGCCACTAGGGAAGCCTGGCCCAAGCAACAGTGGGTTGGTCTGTTAGCCCCCTTTCTAACCGGGAATCGCTGAATGCTGTCCGGGACCTGGGCCCTGACCAGGTTACTGACTATGATGCCCTGAAGTCTGAGATCCTCAGCAGATATGGACTCACAAAGTTTGGTATGGCCCAGCGCTTTCACAGCTGGACCTTCCAACCAGACCAACCTCCTCGGGCGCAGATGCATGAACTTGTCCGAATCGCAAGGAAATGGCTGGATCCGCAGAGGAATACAGCAGCGGCGGTGGTGGAGGCCGTTGTGGTGGATCGTTACCTACGCGCCCTGCCTTATGAGGCAAAACGGTTCATCAGTCAACAGGCCTTGACCACGGCTGATCTGACCGTGGAAGCTGTGGAAAAGTACCAGGCCACAGCGGAGATGCTGAATGCTTCCCGAAAAGACCCCAGGAGTGCGGCCCCACCACAAATGGGAAGAACCCGTCCAAAGGACCCCAAGGTCTCGAACCCAGCCACGTCAGGACTTATCCCGGCTCCAGGGGGAGCCAGAAACCAGGCGGGTCCAAGAAGAGTACACCAGGAGGGGGAAACTCGACAGTGTTACCGGTGTGGGGAGATGGGACATATCTCCTGGCAGTGTGGGAAACCAGCCGATGAACCTATGCCCACTGCGGAGTCCTCCAGCTCAGCACCCACACACCGTTTTGCCTCGCTCTTGGGAGTCGTAGATGGCGGCCCAGATCGACCCCCACCTGCCCGGTAACTGTGAATCACCATGATGTGGAGGCCTTACTGGATTCTGGTAGCCGGGCCACCCTGGTGCGTAAGGATTTGGTGGGCCCAACGTGTCTGACCCCGGGGAAAGTCCTCCCAGTTTCCTGTGTCCATGGGGACACCAGAGAATACCCCATTACTGAACTTACAATGACCAGCACACGGGGAACCATACACACGACGGCGGGGGTGGTTGATTCCCTCCCCGTCCCTGTCCTAATTGGACGAGACTGCCCAGCCTTTTACCCACTCTGGAGAGAGTCTCAGGAGAGGATAACCCGAGTACCTCGGAAACGGAGAGGCAAGACTCATCCTGGGAAGGCTCCGGTGCAATCCTCCGAATTACTCACTCCCGCCCGGGCTCTGATAGGGATGGCAGGTGCCCAGACCGACACAGAGACGGAGCTACAGAATCTGGACAAAGAACTGTCTGGTCTGAAGGGGACCGCTGAGAGGTATCGTTTGTTAAAGCAACAGTTAGACATGAAGACAGAAGAGTTAGATATCCTCCAGGCTAAACTCCAACAGAGCTCCTTCCATAAGCAACAGGAGGAGCTGGAGAGGCTGCGCAGGACCATCGAGGAGTGTGAGGAGACCCTGCGCAGTAGTAAGGAGGTCCAGAAGAAGGCAGAGGAGAAGTACAAGGTGTTGGAGAACAAGATGAAGAATGCGGAGGCAGAGAGAGAGAAGGAACTGAAAGCTGCTCAACAGAAGCTAAACTCTGCTAAAACCAAGGCTGATGCGTTCAGTAAGAAACTCAAGGAGAGACAACAGGAGGCTGAGTCCCTGGTCCTAGAGTTGGAGGAGTTGAAGAGAGAGCAGTCTGGCAAGCACCACGGCAATGCGGATGCCCTCTCCCGGCGTGATGCCTTCTTCGCTGCCTTTACCCCGACGAGGACGTCGGTCCCGAGGAGGGGGATGTGTGATGTCACGAGAGGCTGTGTCCTGGAGGGACGTTACATCCCCTGAGATGGCTGCAAACCCAGACAGCTATGGCTCCATCTGCTGGTATGGTCGGGAACTCCACCCCTCTATGGCCAAGCTTCCCACGCAGCTGAAACAAATCAGGAGCTGATGAGCTGAAGGTTTGTTGAAGGGAAGAGACACACTGAGGGTGAGTGTGTGGGTTGTGAAGAAACACAGTCTCCAACCTGGGCTCTCTGGAGGACAAGAGTGCTGCACGTCCACTTCCATGAGGAATATAAGGATTTGGAGATACTTACCTTTGGGAAATACTCACCTTTGGATATATGCACCTGTGGAAATACGTGAGAGACATTTGGAAGGACTTTTTGCTGGGTTGGCCACTAGCTGCAACGTGGACTACAGTAAGGCTGGGGAAAAGTTATCTGAGCGAGTGAGAATTATGATTTTGGATGTGGAAGAGACATCCCTGAACTGTTAACCCTTAAAGAGCCACAAGAGAACAGAATTTTTGTTATATTTTCGTTAATTTCCCAAGACCTATAATAAAATCCTTGTTTTGTTTGAACCTTGTCTCCTTGCACTACTTGAGCAATCCCGCTGAAAGCTGTGTAGCCTCTCGTGACGTCACAACATATACACACATACATATACATATACACACATACACACATACACACCCACATACATACATACATACATACACATACATATCCTTTCAAAATATATATTATAATGTAGCGTGCCTACATTATTAGTTATCTTGTTATTGTTTGTTGTTAGTTGTTATTAGTCCCATCCTTTAATTCCATTCAACACCTCCCATCTATCTTTTAACACCATCCATATAGGATTTCTATTTGCCATATATATTTCAACTGTACTGTGATGTCTTACAAAAGTTCTGAACCTTTCTATTCTCATTGTTTCTACAGATTGTGAATTGAAAATAAACATTTTTTGCTAATAGTATTATTATGTTATTGATCGATTGACTATGACTTTTCAGATCACCCAGTAATGCTATCTGCAGGGTTAGCTCCAGGTAAATATTGCAATCCTTTAGCCATTCCTGGACCTGTGTCCAAAAACAAGCTACAAATAGACAGTACCAAAACAAATGATCTAATGATTCAGTCTCTTCGCAGCAAAATCTGCAGAGCTGGGAAGATTGTATCCCCCAAATAAATAACATTCTATTGGTAGCAAGAATTGTATATAATAATTTAAATTGAAAGATTCTAAGTTTTGAATCCGGTGTCGTTTTGCGTATCAGTTCATATACACTATGCCATGGGATCGGTACGTCAAAAATCTCTTCTCAACTATTTTGCAATCTATATGGGACGGCTGTCAATCCTTTGTTCCTTAAATGAAACTGATATACTTTTTTTTATTTATCACAGTTTTCCTTAACCAATTATGTTCTTTAATGCAAGGCCGACAGACAAGTTCCTTACTATCTCCTCCTTCCACTTTCCTCTTCCATTTTTGCGGTAAGGCTGCAATTATTTGGTTGTAATTTTGGGTAGAGCAGACATTTCCATATGTTTTTGTTAGCTGCATGTGCGACATAACTCTACCAGTCCTACCGATGATATAATTTACAAAGATTATACCTTTTTTAAACATTTTGTCAAAAAAAAAGTTTTTTTGTCAATTAGTATATTAGAGTTTAACCACAATATTTGTTGCATTATTTGTTCTGTCGTTTCTGGAGGATTAAATTGAAATTGCAACCAACTTTCTATGGCTTGTTTTAGAAATAGCGATATCTGGGAGATGATTTCCTTTTCAAATAACTGAAAGTGAGTGGTTGTAATCTGAATAAAGGGAAAAAGGCCATTCTTGAACATTGGGTGAGACAATCTTACTAATTTGCTAGAGAACCAGTTCGGATTTAAGTATAACTTTTGTATGATGGAAGCTTTTAGTGATAGGTCTAATGATTTAATATTTAATAATTTCTGTCCTTCGAATTCATATTCATTATATAAATAGGTCCATTTAATTTTGTCTGGCTTGCCGTTCCAAATAAAATGGAATATTTTTTTCTCATATAATTAAAAAAACTATTCGCTAGGCGTAGGCAAGACCATAAGCAAATAGGTAAACTGGGATAATACTAAAGAGTTAATCATGGTGATTTTTCCACAAATTGACAGGCACCCACCTTTCCATGGTAGCACGATCTTATCTATTTTTGCTAACTTTCTATTATAATTTATTGAAGTGAGATCATTTATTTCCTTTGAGATATGTATTCCGAGTATATCCACATCACCATCAGACCATTTTATTGGTAAACTACATGGCAATGTAAAAATTGTATTTTTTATTGATCCAATACGTAATATACTACATTTGTCATAATTTGGTTGTAATCCAGAGAGGTTAGAAAATGTATCTAGATCCTCTATGAGGCTGTGGAGTGATTCTAGTTGTGGATTTAAAAGAAAACATGAATCATCAGCGTACAATGACACCTTTGTTTTTAAGCCCTGGATTTCTAATCCCCTGATATTATCGTTGGATCTGATTTTAATAGCTAACATCTCGATGGCCACAATAAATAGATATGCCGATAGTGGACAACCTTGTTTCACTCCTCTTGACAGTTTAAAACTTTCTGAGAATTAGCCATTATTTACTATTTTACACCTAGGGTTACTATACATGATTTTGAACCATGTTGTGAGAGATTCACCTACATTTAAATGTTCCAGGCATTTATATATAAACCCCAGTTGTACTTTATCAAATGCCTTTTCGAAGTCTGCTATGAATAGCAGGCCTGGTTTCTCCGATTTTCCATAATGTTCTATTGTTTCCAATACTTGCCTTATATTATCTCCAATGTATCTTCCATGTAAAAAACCTGTCTGATTAGAATGAATAATATCCGACAATACCTTTTTAATTCTATGCGCTATACATTTTGCTAGAATATTTGCATCACAACACTGGGGCCTCCAATTTTTTAAATGGACTGGATCTTTACATTTTCCACTTGTATCCTGTTTCAGTAATAATAAGATCAGACCTTCTTCTTGAGTGTCAGATTATCTACCATTTACATAGGAGTGGTTAAAACATGCTAATAACGGTCATCTTAGTGTACGGGGCTTCCAATTTTTTAAATGGACTGGATCTTTACATTTTCCACTTGTATCCTGTTTCAGTAATAATAAGATCAGACCTTCTTCTTGAGTGTCAGATTATCTACCATTTACATAGGAGTGGTTAAAACATGCTAATAACGGTCCTCTTAGTGTATCAAAAAAGGTTTGGTATACTTCGACTGGTATGCCATCCAACCCTGGAGGTTTCCCGGGCTTAAAGTCTTTAATTGCATCCAGAAGTTCCTCCTCTGTAATTTCACCTTCACATGAGTCTTTCTGTTTGGCTGTTAATTTTACATTATCAATATAAAAACATCTCTACAATTAGCTTCAGTTAGAGGAGATGGAGGTGACTGAAACCAAAACATATGCTTAAAGTACCTTGTTTCCTCCTTCAAAATATCATTTGGTGAATCATGGGTTACTCCGTCAATTGTAACCAGTTTCATTAAATTATTTTTGGTAGCATTCCTATGTTGAAGATTAAAAAAGAATTTGGTGCATTTTTCCCCATTTTCCATCCAGTTTGCTTTATTTTTATAATATATTACACTTGATCTTTCTTGAATAAGTTTCTCCATTTCTTTTAGTTTTTCCTCTAATTTATTCTGAGCCTCTATGTTACAGTTTTTATTGCCATCTATCTGTTCTGTTAGACTTTCTATTTCCTTTGTTAGTATAAACTCTTTTGACCTAAATTGCTTTTGTTTTCGAGATGAGTACTGAATTGCATGGCCTCTAAAGGCACATTTAAAAGTGTCCCATACAATAAGGGGATTTGCTGTACCTATGTTATGTCGGAAAAAGTCAGTTATAAATTCCTTTGTCCTAGTTAAAAATAAATTATCATCCAATAGACTTTGATTAAATGTCCAATATCCTCGCCCACATGGAAATTCAGTTAGAGTAATGTATATACCAATTATATGATGGTCCAACCGCATTCTGTCCCCTATCAACACTTTTAAAACTTTTGGTGCCAACGAGAATGAGATAAGAAAGAAGTCAAGACGACTAGCTTGATTGAGTCTCCGCCATGTATATCTCACTAGATCAGGATATTTAAGCCTCCATATATCTACTAGTTCTAATGTATCCATGACATTCACGATTTCCTTAAGAGCATGTGGGTGATTGTTTGTGGTGTGATTTCCTTTACGGTCCATTGAGCTATTTAAAACAGTATTAGAATCCCCCACCATAATAATATTGTCTTGAATTGCTTGCAGGATTGATCATTTATTATATATATTGTCAAAGATGTGTGGATCATCATTATTTGGTCCGTAAATGTTAATGAGCCATATCTGTTTATTGTCCAATAACATATTTAAAATAATCCATCCACCTTGCGTATCTATTTGGACAATTTGCACATTCGGATCGAAATTACTATTAATTAATATCATCACCCCTTTTGAATTTCTTTGCCCATGGGAGAAGTATATTTCGCCCCCCCATTCCTTTTTCCACGCAACTTCATCTAGAATTGTTGAATGAGTTTCCTGTAAACAATAGATATTATATTCCTTCTCTTTGAGCCATGTAAATATTGTTCTTCTTTTGTTGTTATCAGTTAAGCCATTACATTTACATTACATTTTAGTCATTTAGCAGACGCTCTTATCCAGAGCGACTTACAGTTAGTGAGTGCATACATTATTTTTTAAATATTATTATTATTATAGATTTTTTTCATACTGGCCCCCCGTAGGATTCGAAACCACAACCCTGGCGTTGCAAACGCCATGCTCTACCAACTGAGCTACATCCCTGCCGGCCATTCCCTACCCTGGACAACGCTGGGCCATTACAGTTATAACTGGCTATACTTATTTCACCATACACCATAATGAGATACAAGTTCCAAGTCTATTCATCATTATATATGTTTGTAAATTTACCAATAGAAATTACCGTAATGATTGAGTGTCCATATAGCTGTACCATGATATTTGCATTGCTACTAAGTATCCCTTCAATTGTTCGCCACTAATTCCCCCGCTAAAGCCCCTCCCCATCCCAAGTTGAGCCGTCATCCCAGTGATCGGCATCCCACCCACATCCCTCCGGATCCCTAGGGCCCCGAGAGGCCAGGACCCATCCATCGAAAACAGCACACAGTGCCACGCACAAAACAGAAGCAGATTAACCGCCAAAAGCATTTCCAATGCTGTCACCTCTATATTTAACTATTAAAAAATATATATCTATTCAAATATCTTGCATATCTTATTTTCCATCATTATCAATTAATATGCTTAATAATGTTGGCAGTTCATGCGTAGGATTTTAACATATAACCCGGATTGCCATTGTATTACATTTAATTTATTGACAAGCAATTATTATCCTAGCAAATAATTACCGTGGTCCATCCCATACCCCACCCCCCAACATCCCCACCCAAACCACAACAGATGCCGGACAAACACACACGCACATACTCACATACTCCAACACACTCAACCCCCTTCCTCCACAATCCACCATAAAATCAGATACTCAAAGGTTGTTATATCCCAGAGCCCAACTCAAGAAAGAACCTGATTTACAAGTGCACATACAGATACAGCTGATTGAGAAAGCATGCAAGATTGAGCAGAAATTGACAACAATGTGAGATTTGATTAATCTACTTAATCTATGTCAAGTCCTAGGTGATGTAGATCAGATCCACCCTCTTCACCTGAGACACAAACACTCTGGTCCCCCGTTGTAACCATTTTTCCCAAGCATCTCTGTGCAGTCAGACCTTTGATTATTTTGTGCCACCTGGGCCACAATGATAAACCCCCTCTCTGATTGTCCGAGTGTGACCCCCTCCCCATGGGTTACTGCAGCCAGTGTTGCCAGCACTGCCACTACCTGGGTGGGGGTACCCCACCGGAATCCCCAACCGGCTAGGTAAAAGGTCGTCAAGGTTCTCATTAGCAGCTTTGATAATTTCCTTGTATATAATGCTCTCCCATCAGGGGGCTCTGGCTTTGTAGGACCAACCCTGCCAGGCAGGCTCAGAATCTTGAGGGGGCGGTGCTGCTCAAGTAGGACTCTGTAGACCACATTTATTTCTCTGTTTAGGCTGCATACACAGCAGGTTCATAAAAGAGATGGGAACTTCTCTTTGGTGTATGGGTCACTCAGGTGGGTGTCCAGGATCTAGCTTTATCCTTAAAAAATGCAAATTTGGCAACGATTGGGTGATCATATTTCTGTCCTTTTTGTCTGAAACGGTGTACACGTTCGAGTTGGATTTTATTGACAGCCTCGAGTGGGATTTGAAGTGCTGTATGCAGGAAATCCTTCATAATATTCTCGGTTATTTCTCCCTCCTTTTCCTGAATACCCGTAAGTACTAGATTTTCTCTCATCGATCTAGTTTGGATGTCTAGTAAGGCTTCTCTCAGAAGGTTGTTCTCCTTTTTAAGTTCCCTAACGTCTGTTTCCATCTTAGTTACTGTCAATTTTTTGGTTTCTGTTTCCATTATCACTGCTTTTTCATCACTCATTTCAAGACTCGCTTTCAACTCTTTTACGTCCTTACTGACCAATTCTAGTATGCCCAATTTGTCATTTATCGACTTCAACAGGTCGCTTTCCACACTTACCAGACCCAGTGGTGAAAAGCATATATCATCTGTATCAGTCGACGAGTCGCGTTTTCTCTTGGGGATTGGTTCTCCTCGTTTATCTTCTGCCATGTTTGGGTGTTACGTGTTGTTGTAATATTTGTCCATATATTTCTCTAGCCTTATGATTTGTTTTGTGTTATTATCCAGATTGAATTTCATTTACTGCGAATATATGAAATGCTAATATTTAGTCTAACTTACTGATTTTGAATATTATGTTTTTATCTTGAGGTGGTTTGTACCGCTTTCTATTCAATACGCCATCTTGTCTACGCGCAGTGTTAGCCGTCCATCTAAGGCTTGTGCTTGCTTCTTCTTCTTTTTGGACTCCGCCTGGTGCCTTGACATCCTCAGCTTCCTCATTGCTCGCCGGTGGCAGGCCGGTTCCCTTCGAGACCCTGGTGCAGTGATTCAGATGGTACCACGTTGTACTTCCTTCCACCTGTATCGACGTGGGCGTCGCTCGGATCACCATGTATGGTCCTTCTCTCCTGGGCTCGTTCCACTTTCTGCGAAACACTCGGATGTAAACTTGGTCTCCTGGAATCACCGGTCCTGGCTCCTCTAGTCCGGGTTCCGGTTCTCGCCTTTTTTCCTGGAGATTGATCACTTTATGTATAGCAGTTAGTTGTCTTACATATGCTTTAAGCTCCATCTCTAATTGTTCCAATGAGGGTCCTTTGTAGGGCCCTTTCAGAACTGGCACTGGCATGGGTCGACCCGTAAGCATTTCATGTGGGGTTAGGTGCGTATTTCTGTTAGTTTGCATGCGATAGCTCATTAAAGCTAGTGGCAGTGCATCCACCCAATTGAGCTTTGCACTGGTACAGATTTTATTCAGTTTAGCCTTGAGGGTTCCATTTATTCTCTCAACCATTCCTTGCGACTGCGGGTGATATACACACCCCAGTCTTTGCTTAATCTTTAACTGCTGTAGTACTTGTTTCACCGTTTTCTGAATAAATGCTGAGCCATTGTCTGAACTGATTTCTGTCGGTATTCCAAATCTGGGTATTACTTCTCTGGTTAGAAATTTGATTACTGTCCCTGATCCTAGGTCTACTGATGGTATCGCCTCTACCCATGTGCTAAATCTATCTATGATCACTAGCATGTATATTTTGCCATTCACCTTTTTTATCATATCTACATAGTCCATGACTAGGTGTCGAAATGGTCCTTCTGGGACTGGTATGTGACCTAAAGGCGTAGTTATTCCTTTTCGTACATTGTTTTGTGCACACACCTCACATTTAGTTAGTGCTTCATCTACCATTGCCTGTAGGTATGGTGAACAGTATCCCTGTTATTTAATTTTCCTTTTCACTTCCCCCTTTGGCCAATGGTCAAAACCATGTGCATCAGTTATCAGTAGATTGAGCAACATAGTGGGTGCTACTATGGTTCCTTCATGAGACCTCCATAATCCTGTCGCATCTTTGGTGGCCCCTCTTTGGTGCCACATTGTTTGTTCATAAGGTCCTGCCCTTTCCTGCATCCTAATTATGTCATCTGGTTGCGGTATAGATTCAATAATGCAATAATGACCATTGGTGCCGTTAACACTGGGATGGTGCATTTAGATGCCTTCTTGGCAGCTTCATCAGCTGCATTGTTTCCTTTGATTATAAGTCCATTTCCTTTCTTATGCCTCTGACACTTTATTATTGCCAATTTTGTGGGGTACATTATCGACGTCATTAATTTTACAATCTGCTCATGGTGTTGTATGGGTGTACCATCACTTTTCCTAAACCCTCGTTGTTTCCAGACTGTCCCAAATAAATGGCATACCCCATGAGCATACAGTGGGGGAAAAAAGTATTTAGTCAGCCACCAATTGTGCAAGTTCTCCCACTTAAAAAATGAGAGAGGCCTGTAATTTTCATCATAGGTACACGTCAACTATGACAGACAAAATGAGGAAAAAAATTCCAGAAAATCACATTGTAGGATTTTTTATGAATTTATTTGCAAATGATGGTGGAAAATAAGTATTTGGTCAATAACAAAAGTTTCTCAATACTTTGTTATATACCCTTTGTTGGCAATGACACAGGTCAAACGTTTTCTGTAAGTCTTCACAAGGTTTTCACACACTGTTGCTGGTATTTTGGCCCATTCCTCCATGCAGATCTCCTCTAGAGCAGTGATGTTTTGGGGCTGTCGCTGGGCAACACAGACTTTTAACTCCCTCCAAAGATTTTCTATGGGGTTGAGATCTGGAGACTGGCTAGGCCACTCCAGGACCTTGAAATGCTTCTTACGAAGCCACTCCTTCGTTGCCCGGGCGGTGTGTTTGGGATCATTGTCATGCTGAAAGACCCAGCCACGTTTCATCTTCAATGCCCTTGCTGATGGAAGGAGGTTTTCACTCAAAATCTCACGATACATGGCCCCATTCATTCTTTCCTTTACACGGATCAGTCGTCCTGGTCCCTTTGCAGAAAAAACTGCCCCAAAGCATGATGTTTCCACCCCCATGCTTCACAGTAGGTATGGTGTTCTTTGGATGCAACTCAGCATTCTTTGTCCTCCAAACACGACGAGTTGAGTTTTTACCAAAAAGTTATATTTTGGTTTCATCTGACCATATGACATTCTCCCAATCCTCTTCTGGATCATCCAAATGCACTCTAGCAAACTTCAGATGGGCCTGGACATGTACTGGCTTAAGTAGGGGGACACGTCTGGCACTGCAGGATTTGAGTCCCTGGCGGCGTAGTGTGTTACTGATGGTAGGCTTTGTTACTTTGGTCCCAGCTCTCTGCAGGTCATTCACTAGGTCCCCCCGTGTGGTTCTGGGATTTTTGCTCACCGTTCTTGTGATCATTTTGACCCCACGGGGTGAGATCTTGCGTGGAGCCCAAGATCGAGGGAGATTATCAGTGGTCTTGTATGTCTTCCATTTCCTAATAATTGCTCCCACAGTTGATTTCTTCAAACCAATCAATGTTCCTTCAAGTATCAGATCTTCTAGGTCTGCTCTTAACACCTGATTGAACACATGAGGAGAGTGCTTAAATCCCTGTGGAATGCGAGTATATGTGTACTGTTTACCTTTGTACGTAAATGCAAACAAATGTCTGCATTCTTCCGCCAGGGGCACACAAAAAAATGCTCCACATAGATCAATTACTGTGAAATACTTGGCTTCTGGGGGAACGTTGGTCAGTAGCGTGTGAGGGTTTGGAACATCAGTAGGCCAGTCTTGTACTATGTCATTTAAGAACCGGCAACAGAGGTGTGTTACAACAACTTTATGTTTCTATCCCTCGACTGTCATGCTGATACCCTCCTCTGCTTCAGGTTTCATATGGTATTGAGCCTTCCAAGGGGGCTTGGCATCTGTTTTTGTCTTGACGCATACAGGACTTGCTGATTTTACCAATCCAACATCTGTATCATGTTGTGACCACACCTTATCTGGTAACTTTCTCTGGTTCTGTTACTTCCCCTAGCTGTATTAGCTGTTGGGCTGTAACTTCCACCTCCCTTGGGTCTCCAGTCATTACTGTGGTAGTTAATATCTTAATGAGAGCTTTGTCTTTTGACTGATAAATCAGCAGCTTTTCTGTTTTGTTCCATTGACTTGTTTTTGCTCGCTTCATCATGGGGCCCAAATCCTTGGCCTCCATTCCCTTGTTTACTAGTAAAGTAATGTGTGGGGCAGCACCAGAAACATTATACCATTTTGCCACAAAGTCTGAGCTGTCCCTGTCTGTTACCTCCATTGCTGCTCCCTGTTTTCCTATGACTATGTACTGAGACATAATTGGTACTGATTTCCCATTTGTGTTTAACAACCATAGCTGTTCTGAAAGATCATCACGATAGGGATTGTATTGCATTGTGCAATGATATTCTGATTTTCCTCTATCTGCTTCTGGTATCTGAGCCTGAATAAACCTACCCCACTTCTTGACTGTCTTATCTACTTCTGTCTCAATGCCCCCTAACCAATATACATTTGCTGTATCCTGTGTCATTACCATTTGTAAGTTTAACACTGCTTTATCTATAATTACCCCTTCAGAGGAACACCGAATTTGTATACCCATTTTGCATAGGGCATCTCTTCCTAATAAGTTGACAGGGGTGTGTTCTGATACGAGTATAGGGAGGGTTGCGGATTTGTCATCCGCTGTCAGGCGAACTGGAGCTGTCATTGGAATTAACTGCATTTGTCCCGAGAATCCTACAGTTTTGGCGTTCATCATGGGTGTGCCTCTGTTTTCTATTTGAACCTGCAGCATAGCTTCTTGATCAGCTCGCGTAGTTAACACTGGAAACTGACCCTCCCCTGTAGGATTCTCTGGGCACCCCTAGTACCCCTGATTAGGCCCTGCCCATGGGTTCACAGGACCTTGGAATTGTTTCTGATTTTGTTGCCAGCCGCCAGTTTGTTTCCAATTACTTTGGTTTCTGTTCCCCTGTTGTTGCCAGGGGTTTGTGGGGCAGTTTCGTCTGGTATGCCCTGGCTGTTGGCATCCCCAGCAGATTCCAGGTGGCCTTTGTGGGCCCCGGTTTCCTCCTTTTTGATTGTTTTGCAAAGGTTTTTATTGTCTATTGTTCCATTGCTGGGGTTGTTGTGCATACACATTCACTACTGGTGGTGTGGGTTGCGCTTGAGCCTGTGGCGCGGGAAGCAGATGTGGCCCTCCAGAGGAGACTGCAGCCACCATTCCTGTCTCAGTCATAGGTGCTGTTACTGGAGCCTGATTTTCTTCTTCCCTCTGTTTGTCAGTTCTTCCAGTTGGAGTTGAGTCAGCTTTCTCTGAATGTCTCTCCCCTGTTCTGTGAGTCTCTGTTCATCCTTTCTGTGTTTTTCTACTGCATGTATCAGATGGTCACAGAATTCTTTGTGTGACTTTGAGGTTAGTCCTACCACATCCTCCAGCCTGCTTTTCACTGGCTGGGGCATGGCCTCTATCACTGAATTTCGGAACAGAGTTGTCATTAGTGGGTCCCCTTCTGGGTCTCGTTCTGTTTCCAGTCTCCATTGTTTCATCTGTTCATGTAGATAGGCAGCTGGATTCTCTGTTTCCCCCAGTGTCCCCCCTTTTAGTGACTTGGGGTCAATTCTCGCCGGATATTCCAGTCTCAGTGCTCGTCAGACTTCAGGGCGACGTGAGTCAAAGTCCATCCCGTCTCCTTGCGGGTCTGTCACTTCTCTCCTCAGGCCAGTATATCCTAAATTTGTGCCTTTCCTACCACCCTTGCCAACAGTGCCTTCAGATCCCCCACAGCCAGCAGTTTCCCCATGGTTTGTTCTTCAAAGGTCCTTATCCATTTACCTGCCCCATCATGCAAATCTGGCACACGGGCAACCAATCCTTCCAGGTCCTGTGATCCCCATGGAACATAATGTGCCTGGGTACCTTTTATTAAAATTGGATATTGCCCCTCATATTTTTCAGGTTTTTTCAGTGTTCTCCTAGTCCGCACTCTTTCCTCCCTTACTTCTTGTTCACAGGCTCCCCCCCATATTTCAGCCGCTGTTCCTTCTTCCTCCTCCTCTAGTTCCCTGTCAGTCTGTTGTCTAATCCAGCTCTTCTCTCTCCCTTTCTTCCTTTTTCCTCAATTTTCTCGTCATTTTGTCTATTTCTCTTCCTATTAATTTGTTTGTTCCTTCGATATTTGTAATATCTTTATCCGGAGATTCCCCATTGTCTTCTTTTGTCACCTTCATTCTTCCCAAGGCCTCCCTTAGCTCTCCATAGCAGTCCAATCTGTTTGACTTTGTTTCTGCCCTTTGTTTGATTCTTCCTGCTTCTTTCGGGTCCTTTTCTCTCCTTCGGGAAGATGTAAAAGGAGTTATTTCTTCTTCCATTTCTATTTCTCCTTTTATTGATACTACTCCGGACACCTGTGGACATTGTCCACCGGTGTATGGCGGAGGTCCCGTGGACCAGTCCACATTCTTTCTGTTTGTTTTCTCATCATCCTTTCTCAACATGTTTCTGGGTTCTTGTATGTTCTTTAGCAGTCCTTCTCCCTCTATTTTAAACATGTTGAGTACTTCTTTTTCTCTTTCTCTTTTGGCCGTCCTCTTCTTTCCTGTGTCTTTTGTTTCATAGTTTTTTATTAGTGTTTCCATTTCCTCACACACTGTGACGTCAAACGTTCCTCCTTCTGGCCATTTGGTGCCCACCTTCCTGGTGCTTTGTTCCCATTTTTAAAAAAATGTTTCTATTATTTCTCCCTTGTGTAGGGGATACCTAGCATTCAGGATTTCTACCGCCGCTTTATTCATGTTTATGGCCTGTATTTTTGAACTCCCCAATGTCAGTCCCATGTTCAACCCCCTTTTTACATTTTTATTATAATTTTAAATATTATATTTAATTATTTATTTTTGATCTATTTTTATATTCATCCTATTTTTGTTCCCTAAATCCTTTTTATATTGGTACTTGCTTTTCTCTTATTGTTTATCTGTTCGTACCTTTGATTATTTTAACCAGAACTTACATCTCCTGATGTCCACTTTTCTCTCATGTGGAACACCTCATGAATCTTCCCCTTGCGTATTTCTCCTATTTCCCAACCACTGAATATCTAGTTATCATAAATATATGTTCGGTTTTTCTCTTATCTTTCCTGATGTCCACGTTTCTTTTGTGTGGAACACCTCATTAATCTTTCCTTTGCTAGTGTTTTTCTTAACTTCAAACCACTTAACTGTATGTGTGTTTCTACCCCTAGTACTTTAATGAGCTTTCACACACCGTTAACTCGTCCTCTCTTAGTGTGAGACTGGGTGCGTCCTCTCTACCAGGTTACACTTAAGCAATGGCCCAGAAGAGGTGCGCCAACCTTTCCCCACCAAAGACAGAAACTTTCACCCTTAAAAAAAATATATATATGTATTTTATTTTTAATCACACATGCATTCACACTTTTCCCCCTGGTGCGGACCGGGTGCATCCTCTCTACCAGGTTACACTTAAGCAACGGCCCAGAAGAGGTGCGCCAACCTTTCCTCACCAGAGCAGAATTATTTTCACACTCACTTGCCCACTCTTCCATACACTTGCCTAAGCAACCTGCAAATTCAACCCCCTTCCTGATTCACTTCCTCGACACAAAATAAATGGTTTTATACAGGATTTTTGCCCACCTATGCAGCCCTCTAAGCGATTCACTTCCTCAACACGCCTTCGCAGGACTTCTACCTACCCTACGCTTTCCTAAACAACCTGTAAATTCAGCCCTTTTCCTGATTTACTTCCTCGACACAGGAAAGTGGTATTATACAGGGTTTTTGCCCACCTATGCAGCCCTCTAAGCGATTAACTTCCTCGACACGCCTAGAGCGGTATTCGCAGGACTTGTACCTACCCTACGCTTTCCTAAGCGACCTGTAAATTCAGCCCTTTTCCTGATTATTTCCTCGACACAGGAAAAGCGGTATTATACAGGGTTTTTGCCCAGCTATGCAGCCCTCTAAGCGATTCACTTCCTCGACACGCATACAGCGGTATTCACAGGACTTGTTATTTATTTTCTGATCGCCCAAACCGATGGACAGCCGCTCGCGCTGAAGTGACCCAGACAGAATGATCAGCAGGATTAATAAAATGAATCGATCAAATTTGAACAAATGCAACCCGAACGAGACAGATAAAACACCCAACCCGACCACAACTGAATGAACCACAATAACCCAAGCAAACCACCCACCCGCCCGGACCGAGCAGATCTACTTAAACTATTTTATATGTATTGCAACCCTCGAGGCTTTTTAACCCTTTGTCATTTAGCATGCATTTCGAATTCAAAAGCTCCCCGTTTCTGGTTTTCTAGTTCTTCAATTTGGAAAGACCTACTTGGTGTACTACAGCTGAGGCCGGGCCCCGGAGCGAACCACACAAACTTTATACTATTAAGTAAGAACTTTAGCTTACCTTTATTTAGTGGCCACTTTGTTTGTGTAGCTCGTCCAAACCGTTCACAGCTGCAGGTGTTCACCGTCTCTGGTCCCTGTTTTTCACTCCTGGCAAGCTTTCTATGTGGTAGAAATATTTAACTCAAAAGTCTCTCTAAAAAACTGGAGCTTGTGAATTCAGAATATACTTTATTAAAGCAAAACAAAGCAGAGCTGGTCCATGGAGCAACTGCTTGCCCTGACCCAGGGCTCTCCTTTTATACAGATACAAATGCATAGTCATGCTTATACAACCTACACAGTTACTCCATTATATGTCCATTATTAACATCCTTCGGTGTCACATGTTATTTACTTACAAGGGCTACATGCGTTTCTATAAATGGGCCTCTGTCTCTTGTCTCATTATATTGGTGACATGCCTCAAGAAATTATATACATACGTACGTTAAAGAACAATCACACTCTGTATTGACTATATTCACTATCCAGGCATGCATCTGGAGTACAAAGTATCAATTATGTTCATTCTGTTTTACCCTTATCATTTCATAACACATTATGAAACATATCAATTAATACTTAAACATGGTTTACACATGTCATGTCCATAACATACATTTAAGCCTTTCCCAACAGCCATCCTCCAAGGACCCTGAGCCACTATGGTTTTTCCTTGTGACCATATGCATGTGGCTATGTGTGTCAGGTCATAAGCACAAACAACGGATAACACTAGTTCCATTGTTACTCTAATCTCCACACAGCCACAACCAGGAGTTTTATCTCCATCACATGTCATTGACATACCCAGACCAGCTGCAGGGAGCTAGAGGGAACCATCCATTATCAGAAGCATAGCATTTGCACTAATGAAATGTCTCTGCTCTGTTTTAACCCTTTAATTGGTTCTTAATCCATAAGCATTTAAGGCATATAGGCGTTTCATTCTACAACATATGTACTCGAAAATCATCCATATTCTGAGGGCAAAAGGGGGTGCAACTCAATATTAGGATGGCTACTCATCACTCACAGGGAGCTGACGAATATCAAGGTGACTAGCTATGTTTGATAGCACTTTTAAATAGTAACGAAAGCACTTTTCAATATAATTGCAAAAGCTGTCATAATGGGTAGCTATATTACTGGCAACTTGGACAAGTTATTCAATAACCAAAGACTGCTAGCGACGTTATAACGCCCATTCACAATGTAGCTAGCTAAGGGTATTACTGCCTGGCTATCTTGTTAGCTTGCTACTTAGCAAGCTAGCTGGGTAAGTAGCTAGCTACTGTAGTTGAGTGAAGTTAAAGCTGTGTAGCTGACTAGCGTTTTAGCCAGAAAAGATCACTCCTGTCCGACTGGCTAGATTCTGAAGATTTGTACATGAATAGCTATGAATAAAACCAAGCAAAGTGTTGTAAATACACACTTTGTTTACTTCAGAGCCAACGCGCGTCTTTCCGGCCGACCAATCGGAGAGACGAATGGGTATGTTCTTGAATTCAGTGCCTGCACAGATAACTGATCAACCTGGTCTCAGAGGAAAACGTATTATATGTTACTAAAATCGGTGCCACTCCGATTAGTATGATATGTTATATTAGGTTACATTACATAATACGAATTGTAGGACGTGTAGTATGTTACAAATTCCAATAGGTATGAGATGTTACACATTCCAATTTGTTGTTTCTAATAGTGGCTAGGTGGCTAATGCTAACGTTAGCTAGTTTCGGGGTTAAGGTTAGAAGTAAGGGTTACGTTTAGGGTTAGGGGAAGGGTTAGCTAACATGCTAAGTAGTTGAATGCTAAGATATCATGCTAAGTAGTAGCCTGTAACAAGTATACTGAACAATAATATAAATGCAACATGCTATAATTTCAACACTTTTACTGAGTTACAGTTCATATAAGGAATCAGTCAATCGAAATAAATTAATTTGGCCCTAATCTATATATTTCACATGACTGGGCAGGGGCGCATATGCCCACCCACTGGGGAGCCAGGCTCAGCCAATCAAATGAGTTTTTCCCCACAAAAGGGCTTTATTACAGACAGAAATATCCTCAGTTTTATCAGCTGTCCAGGTGACTGGTCTCAGACAATCCCGCAGGTGAAGAAGCCGGATGTGGAGGTCCTGGGTTGGCGTGGTTACACATGGTCTGCGGTTGTGAGGCCGGTTGGACGTATTGCCAAATTCTCTAAAATTACGTTGGAGGTGGCTTATGGTAGAGAAATTATCATTAAATTCTCTGCCAACAGCACTGGTGGATATTCCTGCAGTCAGCATGCCAATTGCACACTCCGTCAAAACCTGAGACATCTGTGGCATTGTGTTGTGACAAAACTTTTATTTTCTCCAGCACATGGTGCACCTGTGTAATGATCATGCTGTTTAATCAGCTTCTTGGTATACCACACATGTCAGGTGGATGGATTATCTTGGCAAAGGATAAATGCTCACTAACAGGGATGTAAACAAATTTGTGCCACAATTTTTTATAGAAATAAGCTTTTTGTGCATATGGAACATTTCTGGGCTCTTTTATTTCAGCTCATGAAACATGGGACCAACACTTTAAATGTTGTGTTTATATTTTTGTTCAGTATAGAATCGATGATACCTTTCTGTAGTGCCAGGGCATTATTGCTTTGCTTTAGCTAATGGACAAATGTTTATTGGTAGGCCTATTTGGTCGTGATTTTCTCATGTTAAGCCTAACATTTTACAAAGCTATAAATGGTGTCACAATTGCTGGCTGGTGGCAATAATTTAATAACTTTTTCAGTAATTAAAGTTGGAAATGTATACATTGCAGATTGTAAAATAAATGTTCAATGCAACAGCAACACTAATCAGCCTGTAATCAGCAGAGCATTCACCCAACCCTCTTCCTCCATCCCCATCCTCCCTCTCTCTCTCTCTCTCTCTCTCTCTCTCTCTCTGTCTCTCTCTCTCCCTCTCTCTCTCTCTCTCTCTCTCTCTCGCTCTCTCACTCAAATGCGGATGTCAATATTATGGTTAAACTCAAATTGATTAAAAAAACACTTTTGGAAAGAATGTTTAAAAACGGTATAATCTTTGTAAATTGTATCATAAATAGGACTGGTGGAGTTATGTCACACATGCAGCTAACAAAAATATATGGAAATGTCTGCTCTATCCAACATTACAAACAACTAATTGCAGCATTACCGCAAAAATGGAAGAGACAAGTGGAAGGGGGAGAAAGTAAGGAACTTGTCTGTTAACCAAAATTGGTTAAAGAAAATTGTGATATATAAAAAAGTATACCAGTTTCATTTAAGGACCAAACAAATGACAGCTGTGCCATTCAGATTGCAAAATAGTTGGGAAGAGATTTTCGATGTACCGATTCCATGGCACATGGAACTGACACACAAAACGACGCCAGATTCAAAACTTGGAGTTTTTCAATTTAAATTATTATACAAAATTCAATCATGAATCAATAGAATGTTATATATATAGGGGATACAACTGTCGTGACTTTTAACATCAATCTGATGACTGTTATTTCTCTAATTAACTAACTATGTTTAATTGTTACAATGAACTCATTAGGATATGGGGCACCACGAGAGCGGTTGTTTAAAGAGTTACCATCTCCCAAATTAAACTCTAAAAGGTCTATACCTATCACATCGATAAATAGTCAACTTATTTAATCATAACCTCATATCATATCGTCATTCTGAACGTCGTAACCTCCTGGCATCTTCAAAAAACCAAGCCTTACTTATGATTCAGTACTACACAAATTGGTTTAATTATTTATTTACTAGCCTACTAAATAATAACACAGGATAAACACACACACACTGTACAGGTTATTGACCGGAAACTTAATACGATGGAAATAGGTCCCTAGCGGACTTGTTCAATATGGCAGCTTGTTACAAAATAAATGGAGAGGAGGGGGAGAGGGACAGAGACATAATACTTTGGTACATTTAGAAACTACTCTCACAGTAATCATATACTTTGCACACGAACCGCCACCTGTTTGGAGTAAGAAATCATGAATGTATTTACGTGTAAATGTCTTGGTTCTTCGTGTATTTCTGTCGGAACCTGGCCTTCTTGGAAAGGGGGTTGGTTGGGCCTTTCCGCAGCACGTTTGTAAGGCTCTGATTGTTCAAAAGGGGTCACAATGTCCTTCTTCTTAGTTGTCCAGTCTCCAAAGACTTGTCATGTAGTCCTAAACAGAACTACAGAATTGATTCTACTTCCATTCGCTCTGGAAGATGATTATTTGAAGATAGGCTAGCCAGCCGTGTCAAAGGTTCCCAGTGGGGTGATGAGAGTAGTAGAATACGATGGTTTGAAGTGAGTAGTAGAATGGTCCCACTGAAATTAGCTTTTCTAGATACTTTACTCAGGACAGCTAATCAGCCGTACCAGTGATTATCCGGGAAGGGAGTTTTCTTCTCCACCTCGTGTTGCAATTCAGAGTTCGAACCACTTTAGATGTGAGCTGTAGCTCTACATCTCTCTGGTCTGAATGTTAATTTCTTTACCGATCCTTTATGCACTCTGGTCGAAAGGGGCGGTTCCGTCAGGATGACACGCTCTCTGAACTCACTCGGGGCATGGCTACTTAAGAGATGTCAAACTATTATCTCTTATGGCTCCTAAAATCATGTCCCTCTCTCAACAAAAACACTTTCATAATTTTTCATATTTCATGCACAATGCATCGGATGGACACTTCACACATATAGTATAAATACTTTTCAATTTACAGTATTTCCTCTATAATATTTTTGATGACATCACAAATTAACAACCAAACTGACATCAGTGTTCTTTAAGGTCGCCTCTGACCATTCCCCACGTTCTCTGTTAGATTTTTTTTTTCCAGTATTCGCTTTAGAACTTGTTAGAGTTTTGGCAGGAAAAATCTCTGGAGACAAAGCACATTCCTTTGTGAATTTGGAGAGGGAGACCCTGGGCCTTCTCTCCTTTGATTTACGACAGGGCGTGAGGTGTTAAACCCCCACAGTTCCCTCCTCTTCCTCTCTGTGGGTGAAATGGGGTCTGGTTGAAGTTATTAATTGCAAACCTGATCTGACCTATTTGGATCCTCACAGGACAGTCATGACACAACCATCCCAGTTCTGCAGATTTTGCTGTGAAGAGACAGAATCATTAGATCATTTGTTTTGGTACTCTCCATATGTAGCTTGTTTTTGGTCGGAGGTTCAGGAATGGTTGAATAATTGCAACATTTACCTGGAGTTAACTCTGCAAATAGGATTGCTGGGTGATTTGAAAAGTCATAGTCAATTGAGCAATAATATAATAATACTTATGTTATTTTTAATTTACAGATTAATTTAATCTGTAGAATCTATGAGAATAGAAAGGTTCAGAATTTTTGTGAAACATCCCAACACAGTTGAGAAATATATGTGTCATGTGAATTTCTATCTCTAATTCAACCTAAGCTTGAATCATTACCAGAGGTTGTAAGGCTCTGGTTTTAATCATCAATGATTCAAGGTCCACAACCCACAAGTATTTATCTGTATATTTATTCATGGCGAGCTCTGGCTTCAAAGACACAAACATACGTTTTTATACCTCCTGAACTTGACTCCTCCCACCTTTAGGTGACTTTTCTAAACAGTTTCCGCCTTCCCCTTCACCCTTGAATGTTTAGTACCGCCCCCTCTGTTAGTGGGTTGACACTACATGATAATTCTAACATTTATACTGTATTTGGGGTGAAATCCTTTAGTCATTATTCTTAAAATCCAAATTAATCTAACAATATGGCAAATAGAAATCAAAACTGGATGGTCTTCAGAGATAGATGGGAGGGGTTGAGAGTAGCTGAAGAATGGGACTAAAAACAAACAAAAGATAATGTAAAATAGACTGTGTCCATAAAATGTATATAGTATGAATAAGCTGGAAGTTGAGGCCTAAGTGTTGTTGTCCATTCGCTTATTCCAATTAGGGGAGGGGTGGTAGGGTTAGGGGAAAATAATAAAGGAAAATATATAAAAACATATACACTACCAGTCAAAAGTTTGAACACACCTACTCATTCAAGGGTTTTTCTTTATTTTGACTATTTTCTACATTGTAGAATAATAGTGAAGACATCAAAACTATGAAATAACACAAAAAAGTGTTAAACAAATACAAATATATTTTATATTTTTGTTTCTTCAAAGTAGCCACCCTTTGCCTTGATGACAGCTTTGCACACTCTTGGTATTCTCTCAACCAGCTTCACCTGGAATGCTTTTCCAACAGTCTTGAAGGAGTTCCCACATGTGCTGAGCACTTGTTGGCTGCTTTTCCTTCACTCTGCGGTCCAACTGTCACGATCGTCGGGTACAGAGGACCAAGGCGCAGCGTGGAAGGTGAACATATTTTATTAATTTGAATGATAACACGAACAAAAACAACAAACGATAACGTGACGTCCAAAGGTGCAAAACACAAACCTATACAGGAACAAGATCCCACAAACACTGTGGGAAAACTGGCTGCTTAAGTATGGTCCCCAATCAGAGACAACAAGCAACAGCTGATACACGTTGCCTCTGATTGAGAACCACACTGGCCAACATAGAAATACTAAACTAGAACGAAAACAAATGAAAACGTACACCCTGGCTCAACATACTAGAGTCCCCAGAGCCAGGGCGTGACAGTACCCCCCCCCAAAGGCGCGGACTCCGACCGCGCCAACCAAACACCACAGGGGAGGGACCGGGTGGGCACTCCGCCTTGGCGGCGGATCCGGCTCGGGCATGATCCCCACTCCCTCTCTAACCCCCCCAAAGTACCCCTGGTCCGGTCTGGCCCTGCTGACCGGAGCTGGACTGCACACTGGTGGAGCGGATTGCTCTAGCTCCGGCGTGAAGCAGCTGACCCGTGCCGAACCAGGCACCGGTGGAACAGGCACGGGCTGTGCCGGACTGACGACGCACACCACTGGCTTGGTGTGGGGAGCAGGAACGGGCCGAGCCGGGCTGACGAAACGCACCCCTGACTTGATGCGGGGAGCAGGAGCGGGCCGGACCGGGCTGACGAAGCGCACCACTGACTTGGTGCGGGGAGCAGGAACGGGCCGGACCGGGCTGACGATGCGCACCATAGGCTTGGTGCGTGGAGCAGGAACAGGCCGGGCCGGGCTGACGACGCGCACCACAGGCTCGATGCGAGGAACAGGAACAGGCCGGACCGTACTGGGGACACACACCACTGGCCCTACGCAGGGATCAGGAACGGGCCGGACCGGACTTGTAACACACCCCAGTACCTCTCGCCGTGCCTCTACACTTTCCCTCTCCTCTGTGACCAGTGGCCCCCTTAACCTGGCGGCCTCCTCTGCAAACCCGCTGGACCGCTCTATCGCGGCCTCCTGCTGCCCCGTCGTCCACGGCGTGAGCCCCCCCCTAAACATTTTCTGGGGGTCTCTCCTCCCCGTGGGCCAGGCCCAGTCGAGGTTGATGTCCTTTAGCGATACCTCTGGCGCTGGCTCCTGGACACGCTGCTTGGTCCAGTGTTGGTGGGATCTTCTGTCACGATCGTCGGGTACAGAGGACCAAGGCGCAGCGTGGAAGGTGAACATATTTTATTAATTTGAATGATAACACGAACAAAAACAACAAACGATAACGTGACGTCCAAAGGTGCAAAACACAAACCTATACAGGAACAAGATCCCACAAACACTGTGGGAAAACTGGCTGCTTAAGTATGGTTCCCAATCAGAGACAACAAGCAACAGCTGATACACGTTGCCTCTGATTGAGAACCACACTGGCCAACATAGAAATACTAAACTAGAACGAAAACAAATGAAAACTTACACCCTGGCTCAACATACTAGAGTCCCCAGAGCCAGGGCGTGACACCAACTCATCCCAAACCATCTCAACTGGGTTGAGGTTGGGTGATTGTGGAGGCCAGGTCATCTGATGCAGCACTCCATCACTCTCCTTCTTGGTCAAATAGCCCTCACACAGCCTGGAGGTGTGTTGAGTCATTGTCCTGTTGAAAAACAAATGATAGTCCCACTAAGCGCAAACCAGATGGGATGGCATATCGCTGCAGAATGCTATGGTAGCCATGCTGGTTAAGTGTGCTTTAAATTCTAAATAAATCACTGACAGTGTCACCAGCAAAGCACCCCCACACCATCACACCTCCTCCATGCTTCACGGTGGGAACCACACATGCGGAGATCATCCGTTCACCTTCATACTGGACAGTATCCAGGAGTTCATCTGACACACAAGTACGTAGATAAATGCCAACATCCCGAAGTATCCTTTTAAGATGCTCTTTAGCTGGTCTATTAGTGCTGTGATGGGTCCGTGGTGGGAGGAGTGCATGGGTTTTATATGTGTGTTTTGTGTGTGCATGTGTGTGTGTATGTGCATGTGCATATTGGGTGTGTATTGCAATAGAATCAGATACAGAGACACACAAAATAGAGCAGGCACGACTCAGTCAATTACGACAATTTTATTTCCTGGTTACTGTTGTTTTTTTGGGGTCCAAGATCATTATAGGACCATATCATCTCTTCTCATACCCCCTTAAACCCCCCATCGTTATAGAACATCACAAATGCAAATTATGAGAGCAAGACAGAGATGAAGAAAGGGATGAGGCCAGGTAAATGTAACATATGAACTACATAGTATGTACAAAAGCAATGGGACCAGGACAAAGCTTTTATGTATATTGAAGTAACTGTTTATAAAGTTATTTTAAGCTACAGAGTTCATAAATAGTTTCCCCTAAAAGATCTTAAAACATATATTTTTAAACAATTATAAAGGTTCCTCAGATGTTAAATTGTTACCTTCCCTCACATGAACATGAGACTTATCAACAGCTGCTGATAAAATAAGGAAGTGGGGGGGGGGGAATCCTCTCTGCCGATTAGTTGAAGTGGACTGTCACTCAAAGCTGCTGGTCCAGGTAGAGGGAGACAGCTCCCGAGTCGTCTGAAATCTTCTCCTCTGGTTTGATTGATAGCTGGCTGCAACCTTCTCGGGAGAGTAATATCTGTATCTGTGACTCAGAAACCTAGGGAGAGGAACCGAGGGAGAGGAACCGAGGGAGAGGAACCGAGGGAGAGGAACCGAGGGAGAGAGAAAGAAAATAAGACAGACTCGAGATGCTCTTCATCTCTCTCTCCCACACACAAATGACGTATAACACAAAAAAATATGCTTATATCTGAGCAATTAAAAAAGTACCTTTTCAAATTTCTTGGCCTTGTATTGATCCGCCCCCTTCAGGAAGTTCAGAAGGATGATATCACAGAGGACTGTACCCTGCAGCAAATCAGAACAAAGACAGTTACACAAGATGACCGAACAAATCCTGAAATATTTGCCTCGATTCTAGGGTTAATGGTGGTAACATTCAAAACGTATTGCATGGCCTCCTTTTAAAGCATACAGTCTGAATACAGTAGCCTTACCAGTCCCACAGAGGTAAAGGCTGCCACTAGGTTGATCAGAGTAGGAACTGTGTTGAACTTCCTCGCCTGAAAGGACAAAGACAGATGAATCCCATATAATACACAGATAACAGGTACACACACCCTAATCCACACTCACAAGGCCAGTGACCAGGATGTCAAAGCGGATAGCGTAGGCCTTGTGGAGAGTGCGGAAGTCCGTCCCATTCTCCATTTTGTAATATTTGGCAAATCTGTGGATGGTGAGAGAGGGGGAGACAGTGTCAATGAACATATAAATACAACGAGAGGATGAGGGGGGTAAGAAGAACAGAGAGGAGAAAAGGGTGGAGGAAATGTACCCAAAAGAGGATGGGGAGAAGGAGGAAGAAAGAGGGGGAGTCTCTTGAACGGTACTAAACTGAAAGGGGTTACAGTACCTGAAGTTGTATCCCTCAGAGATGCCGTTCTTTTGAAACACAGCATCAAGTCGCGTAAAGGAGTAATGTGGTTCACATCTTTCTTCTGACTCATCCAGATTACACTTCCATTCAATATTGATCCCAATCTCTCCACCCTGATAGAGGGAGAAAGAGGGAGGGAAGAGAAGAGAAGAGAAGGGCGGATAGGTGAGGAAGGGAAGAGGAAATGTAGGGACAAGCATGTGGGACTGGAGATATCTAAAATGGAGAGGGAGAAGTGGGCAAGAGAGAGGTTGAGAAAGCAGAAAAATAGAGAGAGAGGGAGAGGAGAGAAAAGAAAGATGGGAGACCCTCGGGGGAGAGAGATGGAGGTAGAGGAGAGGATGATGGCGAGGGGGAAGAGGGGAGGAGTGGGTCTCACTGTCTGAGCGATGGTGGAGATATTCTGTCCAGTGTAGCGCAGCACATCTCCCACCTTGAAGATTGGACAGTGGCGGTTGTGCTCCGGATCATATGTACAGTTACTGATATAAGTTTTATTCAGGGACGATGGGAAGTTCCCTCTGTGGGAGAGAGAGGGAAGGTAGAAATTAGAGTTATAGAGCCAAACCCCTTCTTCTCAAGCACAACATCATAAAGGTCTTCCCCAATACAGCCCCAGAAATGGGAAGTGTGTGCGACTCACCTGGTGACGTTGAACATAGGGAAGCGGATACTGTTCTTGATGAAGATGGTGAAGTTTTCCACCTCCATCATTGGTTGCCTGAGAAAGGGTAGGGGAGAGAAAGGAGAGAGAGAAGAAAGAGTTAGGTGGGATGCACAAGTTGTAAACATGATATGTCACATGTTCATGATCTAATTGTCTATATAAAGCAGCTTTTTTATGAGAGAGAGAGAAAGAGAGATAGAGAAAATGAAAGAGAGGTCTTACATTTTGACTCTGTCATTCTCAGCAGGGCACCAACCCTCCATCTCACAGCGGCCTCCTTTAGAGGAGTTCACACAGGCACCAGTTATTATTCCTGTGTAGGAGAGAGAGAGAGAGAGAGAGAGAGAGAGAGAGAGAGAGAGAGAGAGAGAGAGAGAGAGAGAGAGAGAGAGAGAGAGAGAGAGAGAGAGAGAGAGAGAGAGAGAGAGAGAGAGAAAGAGAGTGAGTGAGGGGGGGAGAGAGAGAGAGAGAGAGAGAGAGAGAGTGAGTGAGAGAGAGAGAGAGTGTGAGTGAGAGTGAGTGAGTGAGTGAGTGAGTGAGTGAGTGAGTGAGTGAGTGAGTGAGTGAGTGAGTGAGTGAGTGAATGAGTGAGTGAGTGAGTGAGTGAGTGAGTGAAAAGTGAGAGAGAGAGAGAGAGAGAGAGAGAGAGAGAGAGAGAGCAGGGGAATTGTGGGGAAAGGAAGAAGAGGAAAGAGTTGGGACTCACCGTTTCCAAGGAAGCTCCCTAAATGCTTGTCACAGTCTTCATCCGTGTCACAATTGTACTTCATTTCACTCTGAACACACAAAGAACAGATACACAGACATTAGTAGCATTGCCCTTCGACCAGAAGCTCTGTCACCACCCAATATTAAGTGCCTCAGCTTTTGTTAGTGGTAAGGGCCGGGCCTTCGCAGAGTAGAGTACATTTTATTGTTAAAAACATGGTATAGAGTGCTGGAATAGGTAGGGACATGGTACATGTGTACTGGACTGAAATGGACTTACCTCAGGGCAGAAGCCTTCGAACTGTTTCTCTGTGACAATGAGCTTGGTGATGATGCAGAACACTGTGGCACCCTGTCAGAACAAATACAAACCAACACTTTAGCCTAAACATCATCAAGTCAACCTATCAGACCTACTGCTAAAATCATCTAAAAGCCTCAACCAATGCCTTAGTCTTTTTTTGTTCTTGTTATCATTAGCAACCTGTTTTTTGCCATACTATTTAACCCGTTTCTTGGGCTAATGCTAACTAATGTACTCTAATGAGCCACTCAGGCACTTATTCCACCCAACCAAAGGACTTCATTTAGTTTCCCATCATCACTTCACACAAAGCACTTCCCTTTAAGTGTTTAACATCACCACAGTGAAATGCTCAATGACATGATATCAAGTATCTATAGACTGTTCGTGTACCACACCTCTGCTGACTGAGCGAGTTTTTGTGTGTGTACATACTGCAATAATTTCATGAACGTGTAATCAACATTTTGTACACTGAGTATACAAAACATTAAGAACACCTGCTCTTTCCATGACATAGACTGACCAGGTGAATCCAGGTGAAAGCTATGATCCCTTATTGATGTCACTTGTTAAATCCACTTAAATCAGTGTAGATGAAGGGGAGGAGACAGGTTAAAGAAGGATTTTTAAGCCTTGAGACAATTGAGACATGGATTGTCTATGTGTGCCATTCAGAGGGTGAATGGGAAAAACTAAAAATGTGAGTGCCTTTGAACGGGGTATGGTAGTAGGTGCCAGGCACACTGGTTTGAGTGTGTCAAGAACTGCAACGCTGCTAGGTTTTTCACGCTCAATAGTTTCCCATGTGCATCAAGACTGGTTCGCCACCCAAAGGACATCCAGTCAACCTGACACAACTGTGGGAAGCATTGGAGTCAACATGGGCCAGCATCCCTGTGGAACGCTTTCGACACCTTGTAGACTCCATGCCCCGACGAATTGAGGCTGTTCTGAGGGGAAAGGGGGGTTACAACTAAATGTTAGGAAGGTGTTCCTAATGTTTGGTATACTCAGTGTATATTACACAGTGTACAGTTATAATATACAAGTTGTGTACAGTAACTATGTTAGCACTGCAGTGTAACTTCAGCGTTGTTTTAGATTAGGGTCAAGGGTAAGGAGTCAAGGTTAGGCGTCTGGGTGTCACAGACCTGCGTAGGGGCGACATAGTCTGCCACGTCCATCACACGGTTGTTATGGTATCCGAAACCCTTCACTTTGGTCATGACAGAAGACTCGATGCCAGAGTCTTTCACCTGGTATGCCTTTTCGTGTAAAAATACCCAACTAAATGACAAAAACAGAAAGAGAGATAGATGGAGGGGAAGGTTGTGGAAAATGACAGGGAGAGGGACGGTTAATGAAGGAGGATTAGTAACAATAGTTCTAGAATGATCAGAAGCAAGAAAAGAATAAAGGGGGAAAGAAAGATGATAAAGAGAGAGGTCAACATTTTCACAAAAACAGATTGTACAGACCAAACGAAGTAGATGATGATGAGCAGTTGTACAACGCGGTTGATGATTCCAACAGACCAGCTCTTCACCACCACAGACTTGGTTGTCTCGTAGGTGAAGAAGTCCGTAATACAGCCCCATATCATAGACATCCTGGGAGGTGGGTTGTCTGTGAGCGCGCCTATGTGCGAAACAGCTACAAGTGTATTTTGAATCAGAGTTTCTCCAGGTGTGTGAGTGAGAGTCCAATAAGTATGTAGATGTTCCTTCAGTTGCCACACAATGCTGCTGATAAGACTTTCTCACAAAAATTCCCTCTGCGTGTCGTTTGTCTTTCTTTGTTTCACCCTCTTAGTACCTCTCTCTGTAATGATAACAGTACACCCTCTCTCTCTTTTTCACTAACTCTCTCTCTCTCTCTGGTTCATTGGGTAATCATATTGGACCACCCCTTTTCTCCTCAAAAAAAAAGAAAAAAAAGAAAAAACCTCTTTGACTTTCTATCTCTGTTCCTCCCTCACATCCTCTCTCTATCCTCACCACAAATCCCTGTCTCCCTACCGTCCCTTGAGTCCCTTCCCTCCCTTTCCCATCAAAACAGTGCTCTCCTCTCACAAGTGTCTCACTACATGTGATCATAAAACACTTATCTCAAAAGCCTTAAACCTTTCAATCCAATTTAACCCCAATTTAACCCCACAACAACATGTGAACAGTACTCTGCAGAACGGTAAACACCCAGTAAGATGCATTTCAGAGATCAATACAAACTAGGTCACTCATATTATTAAGGGTGTAATGATAATGGCTATTATAATCAAGCTTAGTATCATACACGTTAAGTGTGCTAATGTAATAATTTCAAAAGCTGTAAGTGTGTTTGCGGCACGTGTGCTGTGTGTGTGTGTGTGTGTGTGTGTGTGTGTGTGTGTGTTTGTTTGTTGTTATGCACATGTGTATAATATCTAAAGACCGAGCTGGAAGATGTCATGTCTTCATTTCTTAAGTGGTTCCATTATGTCTGTGGCCAATTACAGTAGTACAATGCAAGAAACAAACACAATTAATACATTAACAATACCATTATATGAGCTCTGAGTGCACATGCCAAGGCAATGTTATCACGTTTCAGGAAATGGCATGGTTCTGTGAAATCTATATAAAGTACATCCCAGACATACATGATCAAGTAGAGACTAAATAAGGGGTGTGCTCATGATATGAGAGAGACAGAGAGAGAGACAGAGAGAGAGAGACAGAAAGAGAGAGAGAGAGAGAGAGAGACAAAGAGAGAGAGAGAGAGAGAGAGAGAGAGAGAGAGAGAGAGAGAGAGAGAGAGAGAGAGAGAGAGAGAGAGAGAGAGAGAGAGAGAGAGAGAGAGAGAGAGAGAGAGAGAGAGAGAGAGAGAGAGAGATACTTGAATCAGTTATAGAACCCATTGCCCTTTATGGTTGTGAGGTCTGGGGTCCGCTCACCAACCAAGAATTCACTAAATGGGACAAACACTAAATTGAGACTCAGCATGCAGAATTCTGCAAAAAATATAATGCATGCAGAGCAGAATTAGGCCGATACCCGCTAATTATGGTCCTCTGTAGTTCAATTGGTAGAGCATGGTGCTTGTAACGCCAGGGTAGTGGGTTCGATCCCCGCGACCACCCATACCTAAAAATGTAAGTCGCTTTGGATAAAAGTGTCTGCTAAATGGCATATTATATATTATATTATTATTATCAAAATCCAGAAAAGAGCCGTTAAATTGAGAAAAAAACGAAGCGATTCCCAAACCTTCCATAACAAAGCAATCACCTACAGAGAAATGAACCTGGAGAAGAGCACCCTAAACAAGCTGGTCCTGAGGCTCTGTTCACAAACACAAACAGACCCCACAGAACCCCAGGACAGCAACACAATTAGACCCAACCAAATCATGAGAAAACAAAAAGAGAATTACTTGACACATTGGAAAGAATTTACAAAAAAACAAAGCAAACTAGAATGCTATTTGGCCCTAAACAGAGACTACACAGTGACAGAATACCTGACAACTGTGACTGACCCAAAATTAAGCAAATCTTTGACTATGTACAGACTCAGTGAGCATAGCCTTGCTATTGAGAAAGGCCGCCGAAGGCAGACCTGGCTCTCAAGAGAAGACAGGCTATGTGCACACTGCCCACAAAATGAGGTGGAAACTGAGCTGCACTTCCTAACCTCCTGCCAAATGTATGACCATATTAGAGACACATATTTCACTCAGATTACACAGAACCACAAAGAATTCGAAAACAAATCCAATTTTGATAAACTCCCATATCTATTGGGTGAAATACCACAGTGTGCAATCACAGCAGCAAGATTTGTGACCTTGCCACAAGAAAAGGGCAACCAGTGAAGAACAAACACCATTGTAAATACAACCTATATTTATCTTTATTTATTTTCCCTTTTGTACTTTAACTATTTGCACATCATTACAACACTGTATATAGGCATAATATGACATTTCAAATGTCTTTATTCTTTTAGAACTTTTGTGAGTGTAATGTTTACTGTTTATTTTTGATTGTTTATTTCACTTTTGTTTATTATCTATTTCACTTGCTTTGGCAACGTAAACATATGTTTCCCATGCCAATAAAGCCCCTTAAATTGAAATTGAATTGAGAGAGAGAGAGAGAGAGAGAGAGAGAGAGAGAGAGAGAGAGAGAGAGAGGGGGAGAGAGAGAGAAAGAGAGAGAGGGAGAGAGAGAGAGAGAGAGAGAGAGAGAGAGAGAGAGAGAGGGAGAGAAAGAGGGAGAGAGACAGAGAGAGAGAGAGAGAGAGAGAGAGAGAGAGAGAGAGAGAGAGAGAGAGGGAGAAAGAGAGAGAGAGAGAGAGAGAGAGAGAGAGAGAGAGAGAGAGAGAGAGAGAGAGAGAGAGAGAGAGAGAGAGAGAGAGAGAGAGAGAGAGAGAGAGAGAGAGAGAGAGAGAGAGAGAGAGAGAGAGAGAGAGAGAGAGAGAGAGAGAGAGAGAAAGAGACGACATAAGATTGACTGAGGTCTCTCTCGTTAATGACATTTTTGTGAAAGGGAAAACCACAAGTGATCATCATAAAGGAAATGACTCAGCATAGACAGATAAACATGCACGTACGCGTGCGCAGACAAAGGTAAGTCTTCACATTAGCGAAATTATAGATATACGCACATACAAATAGTGACCTGAGGGAAGGAGGAGCAGTAGTCATTTTCGGGATCTCTGATGAACATGGTAATTTGGAGTGGAGACGCATCTTACCTACCCAGGGGAATTCCTCTGGGTCGGAACCACACACTATCATCCTGGTACCCCTCGCTTTTAAAAACCACCCTCCCCACCGTACCCACCCCACCCAGACCCTTTTAATAACCACCCTTTTTATTTTGACCCTACTCCACAACCACTATCTCTATGCTGCCTGCCACCAACTATCATTCTAATTCACTCTGAAACAAACTACCCCTGCTTGGTTAAACTGGATCAATGCATATGTAAGTAGCAGGAATAGCACTAAAGGTCCTCTCTTTATTTGAACAACTTTCTGCACCCAGGATGAGGTTCCGATCATTCATTCACCTTCTGACCCCACACTCATGCTCAGTCTGTATGGTGTATTATGCTGTCCGACGGGATGCATTCTCTGGCTCTCTCTTCACTAATTCTGAAGGGCAAGACTATTACTGCCCAATATGATGACCACATAATAATGTCATAATAACGTTGAATAAATTATACATCTGGAAATGTTAATCTATGTGGCACATCAACCGAACAACATTGTAGACCTTCCTGTAATATATAAATTATCTCTCTCAGTACAGCCACTAATACCACACTATCTACAAAAAACTCAATTAACATAAGCAATATTTCGATCTGTGTTGAAATGTATCTATAGCAGAACAGCAATGAACAAATTATTAAGTATATTTACAGAACTTCTGATCATTTTCTTGCCTTAGTCCCTGACTTACGTATCTTGGACCACCTTTTACAAAACTTTAAATACAAAAGTCCTCAGTGAATACAAAACTCACTGTTAAGTATTCAGTTCACAGAATATAACACATTGTATCAGGGGCGCAACTTTGGTTTTAGAAGTAGGGGGGACATAATATATATACAGTACCAGTCAAAAGTTTGGACACCTACTCATTCAAGGATTTTTCTTTATTTTTTACTATTTTCTACATTTTAGAAGACATCAAAACTACAGGGCCTTGCAAAAGTATTTATCCCCCTTGGCGTTTTTCCTGTTTTGTTGCATTACAACCTGTAATTTAAATGGATTTTTATTTGGATTTCATGTAATGGACATACACAAAATAGTCCAAATTGGTGAAGTGAAATGAAAAAAATAACTTGTTTCAAAATATTCTAAAAAATAAATAACTGAAAAGTGGTGCATGCATATGTATTCACCCCCTTTGCTATGAAGCCCCTAAATAAGATCTGGTGCAACCAATTACCTCCAGAAGTCACATAATTAGTTAAATAAAGTCCACCTGTGTGCAATCTAAGTGTCACATGATCTGTCACATGATCTCAGTATATATACACCTGTTCTGAAAGGCCCCAGAGTCTGCAACACCACTAAGCAAGGGGCACCACCAAGCAAGTGGCACCATGAAGACCAAGGAACTCTCCAAACAGGTCAGGGACAAAGTTGTAGAGAAGTACAGATCAGGGTTGGGTTATAAAAAAATATCAGAAACTTTGAACATCCCACGGAGCACCATTAAATCCATTAATAAAAATTGAAAGAATATGGCACCGCAACAAACCTGCCAAGAGGGCCGCCCACCAAAACTCACGAACCAGGCAAGGAGGGCATTAATCAGAGAGGCAACAAAGAGACCAAAGATAACCCTGAAGGAGCTGCAAAGTATTTGTCCATAGGACCACTTTAAGCTGTACACTCCACATAGCTGGGCTTTACGGAAGAGTGGCCAGAAAAAAGCCATTGCTTAAAGAAGAAAATAAGCAAACACGTTTGGTTTTCGCCAAAAGGCATGTGGGAGACTCCCCAAACATATGGAAGAACGTACTCTGTTCAGATGAGACTAAAATTTAGCTTTTTGGCCATCAAGGAAAATGCTTTGTCTGGCACACCTCTCATCACCCCGAGAACACCATTCCCACAGTGAAGCATGGTGGTGGCAGCATCATGCAGTGCGGATGTTTTTCATTGGCAGGGACTGGGAATCTGGTCAGCATTGAAGGAATGATGGACGGAGCTAAATACAGGGAAAATTCTTGAGGGAAACCTGTTTCAGTCTTCCAGAGATTGGAGACTGGGACGGAGGTTCACCTTCCAGCAGGACAATGACACTAAGCATACTGCTAAAGCAACACTCAAGTGGTTTAAGGGGAAGCATTTAAATGTCTTGGAATGGCCTAGCCAAAGCCCAGACCTCAATCCAATTGAGAATCTGTGGTATGACTTAAAGATTGCTGTACACCAGCGAAACCCATCCAACTTGAAGGAGCTGGAGCAGTTGTGCCTTGAAGAATGGGCAAAAATCCCAGTGGCATTTAATTCCAGGCAAAATGCCAAGGGGGGTGAATATTTTCGCAAGCCACTGTATGAAATAACACATATGGAATCATGTTGTTACCAAAAAAGTGTTAAACAAATCAAAACATATTTTATATTTGAGATTCTTCAAAGTAGCCACCCTTTGCGTTGATGACAGCATTGCACACTCTTGACATTCTCTCAACCAGCTTCATGAGGAATGCATTTCAATTAACAGGTGTGCCTTCTTAAAAGTTAATTTGTGGAATTTCTTTCCTTCTTAGTGCGTTTGAGCCAATCAGTTGTGTTGTGACAAGGTAGGGGTGGTATACAGAAGACAGAACTATTTGGTAAAAGACCAAGTCCATATTATAGCAAGAACAGCTCAAATAAGCAAAGAGAAATGACAGTCCATCATTGCTTTAAGACATGAAGGTCAGTCAATACGGAAAATTTCAAGAACTTTGAAAGTTTCTTCAAATGCAGTCGCAAAAACCATCAAGCGCTATGATCAAACTGGCTCTCATGAGGACCGCCACAGGAAAGGAAGATCCAGAGTTACCTCTGCTGCAGAGGATAAGTTCATTAGAGTTACAAGCCTCAGAAATTGCAGACCAGATAAATGCTTCACAGTTCAAGTAACAGACCAATCTCAAAATCAACTGTTCAGAGGAGACTGTGTGAATCAGGCCTTCATGGTCGAATTGCTTCAAATAAACCAATGATAAAGGACACCAATAAGAAGAAGAGACTTGCTTGGGCCAAGAAACACGAGCAATGGACATTAGACCGGTGGAAATCTGTCCTTTGGTCTGATTAGTCCAAATAAAATATTTCTGGTTCCAACCTCCATGTCTTTGTGAGACACAGTGATATCACGTGTTTACACAGGATTTGGAAATGTGTTCAATCCATTTATGTTGTCACTCTGGGAGCCAGAAAATCTGAAGGAACCGCTGCTATTTATCTTAGAATAAGTTATAGAGGGACTGTCCCGTCTGGGGTGCCGGCTGGTACCATCTCGATTGGGAGGGTCTTCCAGTGATGGTTGCCAGATGTTGGTTGAAACTTGTTTATCTTGAAGTATATAAACTGAGAGATCTCTTTGTCTCTCATTCTGATAGTAAGAGGCAACTCACTTGCAGCTTGTTATGTTGAATCCGGGTCCGTATAATTAAATACATTGTATCAAATCTCCATCTAAGAGTTTATTTGTAGTCTTGCATCCTGACTTCCTTAATACCAGAGAAACTCATCTTATCACACAGAGTAGGTGAACGGATGATCTCCGCATGTGTGGTTCCCACCGTGAAGAATGGTGGAGGAGGTGTGATGGTGCTTTGCTGGTGACACTGTCTGTGATCTATTTAGAATTCAAGGCACACTTAACCAGCATGGCTACCACAGCATTCTGCAGCGATAAGCCATCCCATCTGGTTTGCGCTTAGTTGGACTATCATTTATTTTGCAACAACACAATGACCCAAAACACACCTCTAGGCTGGGTAAGGACTATTTGACCAAGGAGGGTGAGGGAGTGCTGCATCAGATGACCTGGCCTCCACAATCACCCGACCTCAACCCAGTTGAGATGGTTTGGGGTGAGTTGGACCGCAGAGTGAAGGAAAAGCAGCCAACAAGTGCTCAGCATATGTGGGAACTCCTTCAAGACTGTTAGAAAAGCATTCCAGGTGAAGCTGGTTGAGATAATGCCAAGAGTGTGCCAAGCTGTCATCAAGGCAAAGGGTGGCTACTTTGAAGAATCTCAAATATAAAATATATTTTGATTTGTTTAACACTTTTTTGGATAGTACATGATTCCATATGTGTTATTTCATAGTTTTGATGTTTTCACTATTATTCTACAATGTAGAAAATAGTAAAAATAAAGGAAAAGCCTTGAATGAGTAGGTGTGTCCAAACTTTTGACTGGTACTGTATATATATCATCATTTTTTAATCCAGTTGGATAAACACTCCAAACAGCCTACCCGACCACTCGGAGGAGTCCACATGGTCCTAAAGCACACCGTTGCCTCGTTTTGAAACACATTTCAATTATATAACTGGGGGGGACGAAAATTCAATTTCAGAATGTGGGGGGGACATGTCCCCCCCGTCCCCAGTGAAAGTTGCGCCCCTGCATTGTATTCATCAGTAGAGAAATGTGTGCAATTGTGTCGCTCTGGATAAGAGCGTCTGCTAAATGACTAAAATGTCAAACGTGTTCACTGTTTCCAGCAATCAGTAAATACTACTGCACAAAATTCTAAATCACCCTATCAGTGTCATACAATATATGGAAAGATGTAGGCAATGGGGACTGTCTCATTATTATATTTTTTACAATATTGTGGACATGCAGATGCAGAAAATCGGTTACTTCTACATAACTTTGCGTTACTCCTAAGTCATCATCTTCGACATTGTTACCTTCCACTATAGAGCGTTACTTTGATGTGGATTTTCTTTTTACACTGCTGCTACTCGCTGTTTATTATCTATGCATAGTCACTTTACCCCTACCTACATGTACATATTACCTCAAATTACCTCGACTAACCTGTACCCCAGCACATTGACTCGGTCCCGGTACCCCCTGTGTCGTGACGTGACTTTTATTATTGTGATGACTATTATTTATTGAATAATTACCTACTATGTTTAATTTTTACTAGATTAAATTAATCATGTAACAATTAACTCATTAGGAATTTGGGGCACCACAGGAAAAGTTGTTTAACGAGTTACCGTTTCCCGAATTAACTCTAAAGATATCTAGATATCTCATCATTTTAACAGTAATTTATTAATAATTTACCTCATATCAGACTCATTCTGAAAGTCGTAGACTCTTTAAGTCTGCACGAACCCGGGTCTTACTGATCATTCCGTACCACACAAATTGATTTAATTATTTATTTACTAACTAATTAAAAATGATAACACAAGATACAAACACGTACACGGTATAGGTAGGGATTAGAAACTTAATACAATGAAAACGGGTCCCTAGCGGACTAACACAATATGACACTTGTTACAAAATCAAATCAAATCAAATCAAATCAAATGTTATTGGTCACATGCGCCGAATACAACAGGTGCAGACATTACAGTGAAATGCTTACTTACAGCCCTTAACCAACAGTGCATTTATTTTAAACAAAAAAGTAAGAATAAAACAACAACAAAAAAAAGTGTTGAGAAAAAAAGAGCAGAAGTAAAATAAAGTGACAGTAGGGAGGCTATATATACAGGGGGGTACCGTTGCAGAGTCAATGTGCGGGGGCACCGGCTAGTTGAGGTAGTTGAGGTAATATGTACATGTGGGTAGAGTTAAAGTGACTATGCATAAATACTTAACAGAGTAGCAGCAGCGTAAAAAGGATGGGGTGGGGGGGCAGTGCAAATAGTCCGGGTAGCCATGATTAGCTGTTCAGGAGTCTTATGGCTTGGGGGTAGAAGCTGTTGAGAAGTCTTTTGGACCTAGACTTGGCACTCCGGTACCGCTTGCCGTGCGGTAGCAGAGAGAACAGTCTATGACTAGGGTGGCTGGAGTCTTTGACAATTTTGAGGGCCTTCCTCTGACACCGCCTGGTATAGAGGTCCTGGATGGCAGGAAGCTTTGCCCCAGTGATGTACTGGGCCGTACGCACTACCCTCTGTAGTGCCTTGCGGTCGGAGGCCAAGCAGTTGCCATACCAGGCGGTGATGCAACCAGTCAGGATGCTCTCGATGGTGCAGCTGTAGAATTTTTTGAGGATCTGAGGACCCATGCCAAATCTTTTTAGTCTCCTGAGGGGGAATAGGCTTTGTCGTGCCCTCTTCACGACTGTCTTGGTGTGTTTGGACCATGATAGTTCGTTGGTGATGTGGACACCAAGGAACTTGAAGCTCTCAACCTGTTCCACTACAGCCCCGTCGATGAGAATGGGGGCGTGCTCAGTCCTATTTTACAAGTAATATCTAACAAGTAATATCTAATCATTTCACAACATATACCCAATACACACAAATCTAGTAAGGAATGAAATTTAAGAATATATACATATATGGACAAGCAATGACAGAGCGGCATGGACTAAGATACAGTAGAATATTATCGAATAGAATACAGTATATACATAAGAGATGAGCAGTGCAAGATATGTAAACATTATTACAGTGACTAGTGTTCCATTTCTTAAAGTGGCCAGCGCTTTCAATAGGCAGCAGCAGCCTCTAATGTGCTAGTGATAGCTATTTAACAGTCTGATGGCCTTGAGATAGAAGCTGTTTTTCATTCTCTCGGTCCCAGCTTTGATGAACCTGTACTGACCTCGCCTTCTGGATGATAGCGGGGTGAACAGGCAGTGGCTCGGGTGGTTGATGTCCTTGATGATATTTTTGGCCTTCCTGTGACATCGGGTGCTGTAGGAGTCTTGGAGGGCGGTAGTTGCAGGCGGTGCAGTTGCCATACCAGGCGGTGATACAGCCCGACAGGATGCTCTCAATTGTGCATCTGTAAAGGTTTGTGAGGGTTGTAGGTGCCAAGACAAATTTCTTCAGCCTCCTGAGGTTGAAGAGGCTCTGTTGCGCCTTCTTCACCACACTGTCTGCGTGGGTGGACCATTTCAGTTTGTCAGTGATGTGTACGCCAAGGAACTTGAAGCTTTCCACCTTCTCCACTGCGGTCCCATCGGCCCGTCAGGAAGTCCAGGACCCAGTTGCACAGGGCGGGGTTCAGACCCAGGGCCTCAAGCTTAATGATGAGCTTGGAGGGTACTATGGTGTTGAATGCTGAGCTATAGTCAATGAACAGCATTCTTACATAGGTATTCCTCTTGTCCAGATGGGATAGGGCAGTGTGCAGTGTGATGGCGATTGCATCGTCTGTGGATCTATTGGGGCGGTAAGCAAATTGAAGTGGGTCTAGGGTGACAGGTAAGGTAGAGGTGATATGATCCTTGGCTAGTCTCTCAAATCACTTCATGATGACAGAGGTGAGTGCTACGGGGCATTAGTCATTTAGTTCAGTTACCTTTGCTTTCTTGGGTACAGGAACAATGGTGGCCATCTTGACTGAGAAAAGGAGAGATTGAATATGTCCGTAAACACATCAGCCAGCCAGTCTGCGCATGCTCTGAGGACGCGGCTAGGGATGCCGTCTGGGCCGGCAGAATTGCGGGGGTTAACATGCTTAAATGTCTTACTCACGTCTGCCACGGAGAACGAGAGGCCACAGTCCTTAGTAGTGGGCCTTGTCGGTGGCACTGTGTTATCCTCAAAGCAGGCGAAGAAGGTGTTTAGCTTGTCTGGAAGCGAGACGTCAGTGTTGGCAACGTGGCTGGTTTTCCTTTTGTAGTCCGTGATTGTCTGTAGACCCTGCCACATACGTCTCGTGTCTGAGCCGTTGAATTGCGACTCCACTTTGTCAATATACTGATGTTTTGCCAGTTTAATTGCCTTGCGGAGTGAGTAGCTACACTGTTTGTATTCTGCCATATTCCCAGTCACCTTGCCATGGTTAAATGCGGTAGTTCGCAACAAAGTATGTTACAGGCCTTGATGTCTCTCTGGAAAGAAATCCTTGCCCAGAGCTCGTCGACCTTGTTAACCAGAGACTGAACATTAGCGAGTAGTATACTTAGAAGCCGTGGGTGGTGTGCGCGCCTCCTAAGTCGAACCAGCAGGCCGATCCGAGTGCCTCTCCTCCGCCGGCAATGTTTTGGGTCAGCCGCTGGAATCAGTTCAATTGCCCTGGGGAGACCAAACAAAGGATCTGCTTCGGGAAAGTCGTATTCCTGGTCGTAATGCTGGTTACCGCCGCTCTGATATCCAATAGTTTTCCCCGGCTGTATGTAATGATACAAAACACAATAATGTAAAAAATAATACATAAAAAAACAAAATCCAGCAAAGTTTCCTAAGAGCTAGTCGCGACGCCGCCATCTTCATCGGCACCAGAACTGCACAATTAAATTCACCTTCTTAGATACAGTACTTAGAACAGCTACTCAGCCGTAACATTGATTGTTAGTGGAGGCAACTTTGTCGTCTTCACCTCTTGTTGATTTTCAGGGTCGGGACCAATATGGACAAAAGCTGCAGCTTGAGGTCCGTCTAGTCTGATCTGATAATTCTTATCCCAATCTTTTATGCACTCTGGTAAAGAGGGGCATTTCCGTCATACTGACACGCTCTCTGAGCTCCCTCGGGCGTGGCTAGTTACGAGGCAAAGGTATTATCATCACTATGATTTTGTTAGAAAGTTAAAATCAAATTCCTATCTTCACGAAAACATTGTCTTCCTCCTTGATATTTTCTACCCAAGGTAAAGGATGTAACCCTGATATCCACAGTGTAAAAGCTCTTCAAGTCACAATGTTTTTGTTATAACGCCTTTATAACATTTTTAATGACATCACAAAATATGTATTAATTTTCCATATTCCATTTCTCATCATTCCCAACGTTTGGATGTTGAAATATATTGTCCCAATGTTCATTGTTGGATGTTGAAGTTTTTGGGTGGCAAAAAGTATCTGAAACAAAGGCATCCCTTTCAACATACTAGAGTGCCAGAGATTCTCCTCTCTAATTTATGGCACTGTTAAGGTGTCAAGACCGGCACAGCTCCCCGTGGGTAAGAAGGTCTGGTTGTTGTCGGCCATTTGCCAAGCTGATGTGAGGCCTTTGATCCTCACCAAGGGAGAGTCATGACACCTGTATATATAGCATCGCTATTGTCATTTTATTGTGTTACTTTTTTAAACTTGAGTTTATTTAGTTAATATTTTCTTAACTCTTGTTTTTCTTAAAACTGCATTGTTGGTTAAGGGCTTGTAAGTAAGCATTTCACGGTAAGGTCTGCACCTGTAGAATTCTCTGCATGTGACAAATGACATTTGATTTGATTTGATTGAGGCCTATACATTCATATCAGTTGTGTTCCTCCATTGTGTTCATCTTTCCTTATTTCTATTGTGGATTGTGTTTCTGTGCACCAATGGAAAGTCTACAAAACTATGAGCAAACCAGCCTTTGTATTGACTACATGGAATTGGATTGTGATGGAATTGAATCCTGCACACAATGTGCTTATTTTTTTATTTTTTTTATCAGGAATAATACACTACATGACCAAAAGTATGTGGACACCTGCTCGTCAAACATCTCATTCCAAAATCATGGACATTAATATGGAGTTGGTCCCCCTTTGCTGCTATAAGAGCCTCCACTCTTCTGGGAAGGCTTTCCTCTAGAGTTGCTTCCATTCAGCCACAAGAGCATTAGTGAGGTCGGGCACTGATGTTGGGCGATTAGGCCTGGCTCGCAGTTAGCGTTCCAATTCATCCCAAAGGTGTTCGATGGGGTTGAGGTCAGGGCTCTGTGCAGACCAGTCAAGTTCTTCCACACCGATCTCGACAAACCATTTCTGTGTGGACCTCGCTTTGTGCACGGGGGCATTGTCATGCTGAAACAGGAAAGGGCCTTCCCCAAATTGTTGCCACAAAGTTGGAAGCACAGAATCGTCTAGAATGTCATTGTATGCTGTGGTGTTAAGTATTCCCTTCACTGGAACTAAGGGGCCTGGCCCGAACCATGAAAAACAGCCCCAGACCATTATTCCTCCTCCACATCACTCCAGAGAACACGTTTCCACTGCTCCAGAGTCCAATGGCGGTGAGCTTTACACCAATCTAGCCAACGCTTGGCATTGCGGATGCTCGGCCATGGAAACCCATTTCATGAAGCTCCCGCCAAAATGTTATTGTGCTGACGTTGCTTCCAGAGGCAGTTTGGAACTCGGTAGTGAGTATTGCAACGGAGGACAGATGATTTTTACGCATTTCAGCATTCGGCGGTGCCGTTCTGTGAGCTTATGTGGCCTACCACTTCACGCTTTTAGACGTTTCCACTTCACAATAACAGGGCAGAAATGTGTTGAACTGACTTGTTGGAAAGGTGGCGTCCTATGACGGTGCCACGTTGAAAGTCAATGAGCTCTTCAGTAAGGCCATTCTGCTGCCAATGTTTGTCTATGGAGATTGCATGGCTGTATGGTCGATTTTATACACTTGTCAGCAACGGGTGTGGATGAAATCCACTAAATTGAAGGGGTGTTCACATACATTTGTATATATAGTGTATTTTATTTGATGTGTATGAAATTGTTTGGTGAAATATGCATAAAAGGAGAGTAATTGCCCATAATTCTGCACCTTTGAATCGTTGTACTTCCAATTTGGATCATCATGATTTAGTGACTGCAAAGAAAATGTATTGATCTACTAGGATTTTTTAAAGATAGACTAACTGTTTTGTCTGCTTGGACTCAAGAGATAAGTATGCGTTCATCTTTTTGCAGGCAGTTGGGTTCCTTTGATTAATCTTTTAGCAATTTTGACCGTATAATAGTTTTGATGAATGTATTTATGTTTTGAGAAGGCGACTGCCAGAGTTCTGTCTTCTGAACTCTGTTTAGAAAATCGACATTGTTACAGAAAAAGCTTGAGAAAAACTGTGATACAAAGGAAGAGTGCGTACTTTGTGTACAAAATAAGTTTATGCTATCCTTATCTGCCCGTGTAGTGTTCCATCAAAAATATAAACGCGACATGCAACAATTTCAACAATTTTACTGAGTTACAGCTCATTTAAGGAAATCAGTCAATTGAAATAAACTCATTAGGCCTTAATCTATGGATTTCACATAAATTGGCAGGGGCGCAGCCATGGATGGGCATAGGCCCACCCACTGGGGAGCCAGGCCCAGCCAGTCAGAATGAGTTTTTCACCACAAAAGGGCTTTATTACAGACAGAAAAACTACTCAGTTTCATCAGCTGTCCTGGTGGCTGGTCTCAGACGATCCCACAGGTGAAAAAGCCGGATGTGGAGGTCCTGGGCTGGCGTGGTTACACATGGTCTGTGGTTGAGGCCGGTTGGACGTACTGCCAAATTCTCTAAAACGACGTTGGAGGCGGCATATGGTAGAGAAATGAACATTAAATTCTCTGGCAACAGCTCTGGTGGACATTCCTGCAGTCAGCATGCCGCTCCCTCAACTTGAGACATGTGTGGCATTGTGTTGTGTGACAAAACTGTACATTTTAGTGTGGCCATTTGTCCCCAGCACAAGGTGGACCTGTGTAATGATCATGCTGTTTAATCAGCTTCTTGATATGCCACACCTGTAAAATAGATGGATTAACCTTGGCAAAGGAGAAATACTCACTAACAGGGACGTAAACAAATATGCACAATTTGCGATAAATAAGCTTTTTGTACGTATGGAACATTTCTGGGATGTTTTATTTCAGCTCATGAAACATGGGACCAACGCTGTATATTTTAGTTCAGTATAGTTGCTTACCTCACAACTACATATTATAGGTGTGTGTGAGTTTTAGTGTTCTTGAGGGTAATTTCAGGGTATATAATATGAACAGGAGACCTGTTTCAATGGGGTTAAACCAAACATCTCCTCTACCAAATACTCCTCCACTCATAAAATGCATTCATGGCCCCATTCCCATACTCCTAAATGGCTTCCTTTATTTGTCCTACCGCCTCCTAAATAATTAAATTTCCTTGAGGACTTCATTTCCTCAAGCTCCCACAAACAACAATCACAAAGATTTTATTACAAAAGATTTATTCATTCAGCTTGAAAACAAAGAAACAAACATGACAATTCAACTAAATTAAAATAAAATAAAAAGCACAGAATTGCAGTTCTTAATTTATCTAAACAGGTCAAAAGGACAAGAAACAACAAAAAAACTCAAGACTGAAGACCCCTCTGCATGTCTCAGTGCTATTAAACTACAACCATCCCCATGGGGCGAATAGAATAGAACCCAGTAGAATCATGGGTAACGTAGTAAATAATAATTCACTTTCTAAGAACGTGTGAGACATACACAGGGAGTACAAGTTATTGGTCCATGTAACGCTTAGTGTGTGTGTGTGTGTGTGTGATATGATCTGCATGTGTCTTTGTGCACCTGTCACTGTGAGTAAACTTGTCCAAATGTTCCCTGTTCGTTCTGATGTCATCAGGAGGTCCAGCGAGGCTCCTCCCCCTCTCCTTAGTCAGAGTCCTCCTCAGAGCTGGGGGGCGTGGTCATCACTTCCTCCTCTTCCTCAGACTCCTGAGAGAGCGAGACAGTCGTCACTATGATAATCTCAACATTTCATTTTAATGAATGCTTTGATCATAATGTATGAAAATGGCTACCCGAATAAAGTTATTCCTATTGTTGCCATAGTGACAGTGCAGTACCTTGCCCTTGCTCTTGGGTTTGCCTTTGGCTTTCTTGGCCTTCTTGCGTTCACCGTCAGACGAACTCTCCTCGCTGGAAATAAACTCTCGGCTCTTAAAACTGTCGTTGCCTCCTTGCTCCTTTTCTTTCTCCCCTCCATCAGACTTCCTCTTCTTGCCTCCTGCCTTCTTGTCCTCCTTCTTGCCTCCTGCCTTCTTCTTGCGCTCACTGGTGGACAAACGGAAAGGGAAACGTATGGTCAAGATGGCTGTAGATTTGTGCGTGTGTTAAAAGCAGGGTTACAAGTGTGTGTGTGTGTTTGAGAGCTTGTAAGTGTACCGGGTCGTGTGCGTATCTGATATTCATGGCTGTGTGTCAGGGAGGCTGGTGGAAGGAGCTGTAGTCTATCACAGTGCCATCCGTTTTGTCACCAAAGCCCCATATACTACCCACCATTGTGACCTGTACGCTCTCGTTGGCTGGCCCTCACTACATATTCGTTGCCAAACCCACTGGCTCCAGGTCATCTATAAATCACTGCTAGGCAAATCCCCGCCTTATCTTAGCTTATTGGTCACCATAGCAACACCCATCCGTAGCATGTGCTCCAGCAGGTATATCTCACTGGTCATCCCCAAAGCCAACACCTCCTTTGGCCGCCATTCCTTCCAGTTCTCTGCTGCCAATGACTGGAACGAACTGCTGAAATCTCTGAAGCTGGAGACTCTTATCTCCCTCACTAACTTTAAGCATCAGTTGTCAGAGCACCTTACCGATCACTGCACCTGTACACAGCCCATCTGAAATTAGCCCACCCAACTACCTCATCCCCATATTGTTATTTATTTTGCTCATTTGCACCCCAGTATCTCTATTTGCACAACATCTTCTGCACATCTATCACTCCAGTGTTAATACTAAATTGTAATTATATTGCACTATGGCCTATTTATTGCCTTACCTCCATAACTTACTACATTTGCACACAGTGTATATATTTTCTATTGTGTTTTTGACTGTACATTTAGTTTACCCCATATGTAACTCTGTGTTGTTGTTGTTTTTAATCGCACTGCTTTGCTTTATCTTGGCCAGGTCACAGTTGTAAATGAGAACTTGTTCTCAACTGGCTTACCTGGTTAAATAAAGTTGAAAATAAATAAATAGGAGGATGGACTCATTGTAATGGCTGGAATGGAATCAATGGAAGGGAGTAAAACAGGTGGTTTCCGTATGTTTGAAACCGTTCCATTAATTCCATTCCAGTTATTACAATGAGTCCGTCCTCTTATAGCTACTCTCACCAGCCTCCTCTGGTGTGTGTGTGTGTGTGTGTGTGTGTGTGTGTGGGCTCTTACTTCTTGGCGGGTGTAGAGGAGCCTCCACCATTCTCTCTGTATTCCTTCATGGCTTTCTCATAGTTCTTCTTAGCCTCCTCTGCTTTCCTGTCCCACCCCTAGCAGAGAGAGACCTTTTGTTATCAATCGGTTTCCCTAAACAATGGTTTAAACACAGTTAGCTAGGATTACTATTATTTTATTCAAAATGCCCATGGAAAGAAGTGGAGAGCACTCAACCAACACGAGTTGAGGTGCAACCAAAAAACTAGATTGGGCGCAACGCTCACTCACCATTAAAAACAGGATTATATTCAAGCAACTACTACATTTAAAACGTAACAGTTGCTTGAATAAAATCCTATTTTTAAGTGGAGGACATTTAAATTCAAAATGGCCAGAAAATGGGAGAAAGAGAGATGGAGAGAGAGAAGAGCAGAACAGAGAGAAATAGACAAACACAGAGAGCAGAGATAAAGCTCTCCCCCTCCCTTACCTCTTTGTCGTCCTTCCCTATCTGTTTCCACATCTCTCCTGCCTTCTTGGAGATCTCTGTGATGGAGATTCCGGGGTTTTCCGACTTGATGCGCTCGCGGCTGGAGTTAAGCCACAGCATGTAGGAACTCATCGGCCTCTTGGGGGCGTTAGTGTCCTTCTGCTTCTTCTAAAACACACACACAGCGAGAGAGAGAGAAACACGAGCACACACACTCATATCACATGTGCATAAATACATAAACTATGTAGGTGCTTCCAGATGTCAATATGAAGCTATATTTTTCTCTGATACAATAATAAACATACATTTGACTGTTCATGACACTCCGCACCCATTCCCCCTTCTATATGACTCCCTCTCTCTCCCTCACCTCTTTGCGTGGCTTCCGGTCCCTCTTCTCCTTCACTACTTTGGCCTTCTTTGCAGGTTTATTCTTTCCCTCGTCATCGCTGCCATCCCCCCCGCTGCCGCTCTCTGACGCGTTACTGTCATACCTGAGGGAGAGAGAGGGGAGGAATACTGTTAGAGAGAGAGAGGGAGAGAGAGGGGAGGAACACTGTTAGAGAGAGGGAGAGAGAGGGGAGGAATACTGTTAGAGAGAGAGAGGGAGAGAGAGGGGAGGAATACTGTTAGAGAGAGAGAGGGAGAGAGAGGGGAGGAATACTGTTAGAGAGAGAGAGGGAGAGAGAGGGGAGGAACACTGTTAGAGAGAGGGAGAGAGAGGGGAGGAACACTGTTAGAGAGAGAGAGGGAGAGAGAGGGGAGGAATACTGTTAGAGAGAGAGAGGGAGAGAGAGGGGAGGAATACTGTTAGAGAGAGAGAGGGAGAGAGAGGGGAGGAATACTGTTAGAGAGAGAGAGGGAGAGAGAGGGGAGGAATACTGTTAGAGAGAGAGAGGGAGAGAGAGGGGAGGAATACTGTTAGAGAGAGAGAGGGAGAGAGAGGGGAGGAATACTGTTAGAGAGAGAGAGGGAGAGAGAGGGGAGGAATACTGTTAGAGAGAGAGAGGGAGAGAGAGGGGAGGAATACTGTTAGAGAGAGAGAGGGAGAGAGAGGGGAGGAATACTGTTAGAGAGAGAGAGAGAGAGGGAGGGGAGGAACACTGTTAGAGAGAGAGAGAGGGAGAGAGAGGGGAGGAATACTGTTAGAGAGAGAGAGGGAGGGGAGGAACACTGTTAGAGAGAGAGAGAGGGAGAGAGAGGGGAGGAATACTGTTAGAGAGAGAGAGGGAGGGGAGGAACACTGTTAGAGAGAGAGAGAGGGAGAGAGAGGGGAGGAACACTGTTAGAGAGAGAGAGAGGGAGAGAGAGGGGAGGAACACTGTTAGAGAGAGAGAGGGAGAGAGAGGGGAGGAATACTGTTAGAGAGAGAGAGGGAGAGAGAGGGGAGGAATACTGTTAGAGAGAGAGAGGGAGAGAGAGGGGAGGAATACTGTTAGAGAGAGGGAGAGAGAGGGGAGGAATACTGTTAGAGAGAGAGAGGGAGAGAGAGGGGAGGAATACTGTTAGAGAGGGGAGGAATACTTTTAGAGAGAGAGGGGAGGAATACTGTTAGAGAGAGAGGGGAGGAATACTGTTAGAGGGGGAGAGAGAGAGAGGGGAGGAATACTGTTAGAGAGAGAGAGGAGGAATACTGTTAGAGAGAGAGAGGGAGAGAGAGGGGAGGAATACTGTTAGAGAGAGAGAGGAGGAATACTGTTAGAGAGAGAGAGGGAGAGAGAGAGGGGAGGAATGCTGTTAGAGGGGGAGAGAGAGGGGAGGAATACTGTTAGAGAGAGAGAGCGGGAGAGAGAGGAACTGAAATGGGCAATGGATGAGGGGTTAAAACTCACTCCTCAGCGACATCACTCTCCTCCCCAGGGTTGAACGACTCATCTAGTAAAAAGAGAATAAAAAACAAGTCACTAACACAGCCCTCCCAAACATGCTGCTCTGTTGGAAATGGAAATCTCACAACAGCCATACATACCTATTACATTTTAAATCTATTAATGAGTCCCTTTGAGATCTCTTACTAGTGAGGCCCTGATTGGCTACGGGAGCGGTCCGGCCACCCTATTGGCTGCGGGAGTCGTCACTCACCGGTCTCTTCGTCGGAGTCGTTGCTGCCGTCTCCCTCTTCTCTGATCTTGCCCTCAGCCTTCATCCTCTCCAGGTAGGCGTCGTGCTGGTCTTCATCGGAGTCACTGTACTCGTTGTTCTTACTCTTCATGCCCTGTCGGGGGGCAGCAGAGTCAGACTACACTACCCATGATGCTCCAGCAAGGCCCTGCATCTCTATCTCTTCCTACGGACAGCAGGTTAAGGTACAGAAGGGGCTGTGTTCCAACACTTTACAATGGCTTCCTTTCCGTACCTTTAGGACTACTCCTAGGAAAAGGGGAGACCAGGGAAGAATCTAAATTGCATTAACTTGATTCCTCGCATCCTTTCTCTTCGCCTCCCTCTCAAAACCCATTGGATGAGAACAATGACTGTATATATGTATGGACAAAGCCATCGATCACGTGACACCATTCATTCCTATGGTAAGACTAAATAGCACATTGAAGACAAATGAAGTTGGTTAAGATGGCGCCTCCTGGAGACATAACATGCGCAGTTTAGCTACTCCAGAAAGTGACGTTGGAGGCTAGCTCAGTGCTGCCCTCTCTCATTGAGTAACTCGAGTTGAAGGCCAACCGGGGTACTGCAGGCTGCCACTAGCAACTAAATTATCCTTATAACTTATTCTGTGTGCGATTTTAAAATAATCGGCTCAAGGACATACATCAGGTGTATTAGAAGCAATTATTGGCACCATGATTGTCTTCTAAACAATTTTTTTTTTTTTTTTACAAGAAGACTGACCACAAAGATAGACATTTTTCCATTCACTATAATGGGGGATCACGTTTTCTGCAAACAATGCCTGCAATACCACGGTCAGCATTGAACCGCTGTGGCTTCAATGAGGGAGGGGGCAGTCGTTCTCCCCTGGATGATGTCAGAGATCCTTCCCCTCTGACCTTCTCATCAGAGAGGTTTTGAGGAGGCGAAGAGAGGATGCGAAGGATCAAGGAGATGCAATTGAGATTCTCCCTACGTGAAAAGCTAAGAAGCTATACAAACAGGAGGAAGTGGAGGACAGGATCATTTGTAGTTCTTGACCGTTCAGGTGACCCCAATGTAGTTGTTTGTTACCATGGCATCTACCACCCAGGGCAACAAAGTGGGCCGTTGACGGACAGAGTGGGCTATGTTTATATTACCAGAGAGCATTATGGGTGAAAAATCAGGACTTCCTGTATTTGGTTTAGAGGAGCTGTTTCGTCTTTCAGTTAAACCACTGCAAAGCCTCGGGCAATACATTAGTCAAGACAATGCAGGCAACCAACCACACACACACACTCGCACCTCTCTCTTTTTCACACACACACACACACACACACCGATACATCTCTAGATGTCTCTCACACAAAAAATAGCATAATCATAAACCGATTAGTAAATCATTTATGGCCATTCACAGCAATCAACCCCCATGATTAGAATTTTAGCACCCTCCTCTTCCCCATTCAACACAGACACCCCCCTCCACCCAACACTCCATGCGAGCAGTAATCACTCCAAACCAAAAACCAAGCCAACACTCCCGAACCCCGTAACCATACCAACCTTCTTCTTCAGGATTACACAACAGACACACAAGAAAAGAGCGAAATCCGTCAATATTTCTAAACACATCTTGGAGGAGAGTTGAATGTATTTCCACCACAGTAAACATCTCCTAAAGGTTACCTCCTTGAATCCTCTGTTCTTGATGTTGAGTTTCTTGGCATTTACAAAGTCAAACAGCTTCCCATACTCTTCTCTGTGATGGACAGAGGGAAAAAAACAGAAACCATTCATCAGGCAAAGAATCTATACGGTTGTGTGTGTTCGTTTCTAAGTCCCCTCCATACCTCTCTATGCTGCTGAAGGTGAATTGGTTCCCCTGCTTGGTCTCCACCTCGAAGTCGAAGGAGCGCGTTGTGGTGGTGCCTCTGGCGAAGTTGACACAGGAGATCTCCTCGAAGCGCAGGTGCACGGGGGGCTTGTGCACGTAGATGAAACCCCTCTCCAGGGGGTAGAGCAGGCCTGACTGCGCCTTGTAGGAACACGTTATACACTGGGCCCCAGGGGTGTTACTACAGGGGAGAGGAGGGGAGGGAGACTCAATTATGAAATACATGACAAAGTTCTTTATGATAATATATGTGTTTATAATGTAGTCCTTACGAAGAGGAACGGTGTAAGCGTCACAGGGTTTAAACTTCAGAGGGAGGAGGAACATTGGTGCATATCTGCGAGTGATTCTGCAAGCGTGTGTGTGTTGTGCGGGTGCGTGTGTGTGTTTACCCCTGGAAGTTTCCGGGCACGGTGATCTTCCTGTTGACCAGAGCCTTCATCACCCTACTGACCATCTCGTAGAGAGAACCGGACATGTTCTTACTGAGTTTCCCTTCATAACGCTTCTCCACCTCCTCCCTACGGAGAGAGAGGAGGGATGGTAGAGGGAGACAGAAGGGAGAGGGGGGGCGCAAAAAGAGAGGAGAGAGAAACAGAAATTGTATCAAGGGATTCTCGCCAGCTAACAATACGGGTTCATTGTTCCTCTCCCATGTGGTGGTTGCGCTGCTGTCGTGTTTTTCTCCCACTCACTCGCTCATGTTGAGGGTGAGGCTGAGCTCCTCCTCCTTAGAGAAGAGCAGGATGAGGAAGTGGTAACGCGTCTGTCCCTGCTTGATGGGCGGGTCCAGACTGATCTATAGACGGAGGGAGGGAGGGAAGGATTGTGAATTGAAGACGACGGCATGGGGTTTAAAGTGAGCATGACTGTTGTCCACATGTTTGGTGCCTAACACAACTTAATACAATCTACACTCGACTGTCAACCACTCACCTCAATCAAACACACACACAGTACACTTACCACGAAGAACATCTGCCTCTGGTCCTTGTGTGGTAGCAGAAAGAGACGCAGCACGGTAGTGTAGGGGATCTTGTAGTCAAACGTCTTACCATGGAGGTGGAGGAAAGCAGGGTAGATGAGGATATCATACCTGACACAGAGAGAAGAAAGATGGTGAATGAGGGCAAGAAAGAGAGGAAGACCTTTGTTCAAAGTGGGACGCTTGGGCCGAAGGGAGTTAACATTTTCACTAAGCAAATATTTAACCTAGTTCTGCACAGAAACGTGGTAATTAACTATACTGAACAAAAATATAAACGCAACATGTAAAGTGTTGGTCACATGTTTCATGAGCTGAAATAAAATATCCCAGAAATCAAGAAGCTGATTAAAAAGCATGATCATTATACAAGTGCACCTTGTGCTGGGGACAATAAAAGGGCACACTAAAATGTGCAGTTTTGTCACACAACACAATGCCACAGATGTCTCAAGTTTTGAAGGAGTGTGCAATTCGTATGCTGAGTGCAGGAATGTCCACCAGAGCTGTTGCCAGATCATTTAATGTCCATTTCTCTACCATAAGCTGCCTCCAAAGTCATTTTAGAGAATTTGGCAATGTCCAACCAGCCTCACAACTGCAGACCACGTGTAACCACGCCAGCCCAGGACCTCCACATCCGGCTTCTTCACCTGCGGGAACTGATTCTGACTGGCTGGGCCTGGCTCAACAGTGGGTGGGCCTTGCTCGCAAGTGGGTAGGCCTACGCCCTCCCATGGCTGAGCCCTTGCCCAGTCATGTGAAATCCATAGATTAGGGCCAAATTAATTTATTTCAATTTAATGACTTCCTTATAACTGTAACTCCGTAAAACCGTTGAAATTGTTGCATTTATATTTTTGTTCAGTATACAATGACCATAAATCATTGCGCCTGTTTTTTATGTCACGGACAGAGACGGATCAGAGAGGAATAGGCGAAGCAAGAGGTTTCACTCTCGCCAGAATCTGTCCAAAATAAGCCCAACGCATTTCTATGGGCTTATTTCGGACCTAAGCTTGTCACCTGCCTTCCCGCCTTTGGGACAATGACTCCCATTGTTAGGGCGGAGACACGAGCATCTCATCATTATATACAGATCTCTGGACGGATACACTTTTACGGCTGCTACGTTAGGTTAGATATACACAGACCGTATGAGAGAGGAATGTACACAACACAATGAGGAGAGAGAGGGATTGAGACAGTTCAGGGAAGTATGCCTTATCTACTCTGAAGAACTAGTAAAATGATTGCCAGACAGCTCTGCAGCATACTTAGGCAGGCTAGCTAAATAGGATGACTAAAGACACTACAGTATGGGGAGCACATCATGTTAGATGGCCTGGCTGACTGCTACTGCCTGAGCAGAGAAGAGATGACTTTAAGGGATTAAACATGATAAAGTCAAAAAATAAAAAAAAGTAATATACACAACTTAATTATTTCATTATTTCATGGTAATTTCCTATTTTTTCTATTGATGTCTACCCAATGTGGACCTGACAATTGAATGTTCACCATTTTGGGCTTTGGAATATCCATTAAAAAGCTCCAAAACCATTGTAATGTCATTATTTCATAATGCATTTAAAATGTTGTTGTTTTATTAATTATAAAAAAAATCACTAATCACTCAGCTCTACTTGTCTGTGGTGGTTACTATTTGGAAGGGGGGATGGTATTGAGCCAAGTGAACACTTTGCGGATGAATCTGATAAGTGTAGAGTAACATTATATAAAACAATGATGGCTAATCCTGATGAATAGTGGTTGGTGGTGCTGATGCCACAGTACCTGCCCCTGGGTGTGAGGCACTGCAGCTCTTTGAAGACACATACAGCATCTCCTGTAGCCTGGATCACATCTGCCTTAGACAGCACGTTCGCGGCAAATGCCTGACAGGAAGGAAGGTTAAAACAGGAATAACATAAATCACTGCATCATTGATGTTGGTGTGAAAAATGAACTGTTTCTGAGTACATGACAGCTGTAGTGTTAGCGCCATCTGCTGGGGTAAAGCCAGTAAGGCACTGACGTTCACTCCATTCAACCAGCAGCAGTACAGAGTGGTTGTTTAGTTAGTTCTATCCTTGGTACAGGTCCGGTAATAGAGCGTGGGTTACCTCCACAGGGTCTGCCCCCTCGTCTACGGGGCCGGGGGGGACGTAGAAACGAACTTCCATGAGAGAGACCTCAGCGTCATCATTCTGGTGGAACTCCAGCATCACCTCGTTCTTCCCTGTCGCACACTGGGACACGCTGGCCAGGGGGATCTCAAACACTGAGCTGTCATTCACATCAAACGACAACAATGGACCTGCAGAGGGAGAGAGGGGAGAGAGAGGAGAGAGAGAGGGGGTTAAAGACTACAGCTCCCATAATGCAGCACAGCTGGAGGAACGCTACAACGAACTCTTCAAGAGAGATCCAGAGAGATGAAAAAGATGGTTTTGAAAACGTCCAAGCCATCCAAGAGGAAACTATAGAACGATTAGATCCTCTGCTACGGTGTTGTGTGATGGGTGTTTAGAGTTTTAGTGGGTGTGGTTTACCAGAGAATTTAGCAGTGCCCCAGTTCCAGCCCTTCACACACATGTCCTTCTCTGTCAGCTCCACCTTGTAGTTGGCCTTGAAAAACTCCGAGATCCTCTCATAATCCTGCCGAGGGAGAGAGGAGATGTGTGGAGGGGGAAAGGAAGAGAGGAGATGTGTGGAGGGGGAAAGGAAGAGAGGAGGAAGAGAGAAAGTGAAAGAGAAAAAACTGAGTAGAAAGATGTTCTCAGTTAAATCCTTACTTCCCCCACTATTCTGAAAAACACCCCCCCTTTCCTCCCCCTCGATGCGGGGGCTAATTAATCAAAGCTCAATTATGGCCCCTCCCGCCACTCGGCCCCCTGGGACGCTGGAGGTGAATGTAATCCGTCCGCTCTCTCCGCCGCTTACAATCAGCCTGTTTATTTATCCTGCAGGCCCGATTAGAGCTGGGGCACACAGACACACCGCAATCACTTCCACATGTGTGTGAAGGACAAAGTGTGTATGTGTGTGTGTGAAAGAGGAAAAAGAGTGTGTGGGAAAGAGAGTTTATGCACCTGGGTATCAGCTTGTCTGTTAGGTTGTTAGAGAGTGTGAGAGCCCACAGTGTGTGTGTGTGTTGGACAGCGAAAGAGAATATACATCAGTGTGTGTGTGTGTGTATAGGATATCAGATCAGTGTGTTGACAGCATCTGTGAGTGTGTTTGTGAAGATGTATGAAGGCATTGTGTTTGTGTGACAGCACGTGTATACAGATCTAAGTGTGTTTACATTTCTGAGTATATACTGGATATAAATCTGTGTGTGTGTGTGTATAATGAGGGGCCTGTAACTGTGTAAAGACGTACATATCAGTGTGTGTTCCTGCTGTCCTCATCAGCCCGTGTTAAGAGCTGTCTCTCATTACCGCTTTGGCAGAGTGCTGTTGCTTACCTCACACAACAATAATAAATCACACTCATCCCAGTCTTCCCATCCACTATCCACACAGAATCACTATATGCATAAACACACACACCAAACAACAGTTCCAATCCTCCACCCCATAGCTGTTCCATTCCACCACCCCTCTTCCTCTCCCCCTAACTAATATGATGCTCTGTAACACAGAAGCTGCCATAGGATCTTCACACCAGGGTGCTATGCATTAGCAGACACCGTAGCAAAGTATTTTGCAACAGAAAACGAAAACAAGCCCTTCTCATTGGACAAGATCGTCCCTCCCCGTGTCGGCCCCGGCTTTGTTTCCGTTTTGTGCCTAGTGAATACAACCCAGTTATGGCTAATACAGTGGAGTCCTGATCAATACAAAGCAAACTCCGTTAAAGAGCGGTGTGCTTCACAAGTAGTACCAAATTAGTTAACAGATGACTTCTGATACGTGGATTTCAAAACTCGCCGGCGCACTTCACCACTCCTAAATCAAATAAATTATCATTACTTGTTTAGGACAGACATTCAAAGCATTGAGTATGCATGGGGAGTGGGCTGAGGTGGTGTTTAACCAGAGGTGTCACGGAACATGATATAGAAGGTGAATACATCAAACTGACTGACTGGCTGGCTGCTCCACTAACCTATGTTTGAATTCCTCACCAGTGACAGTGTGCAGGATAATAAACAATGACATCATCGTCTGAACCCACACAGTCAGAAGATCCCATTTTCAAATATACACTGATTAACCTCAGGAGACCAGCCTTCCTTCTCTCCCTCTCCAGCAGCACTGGTAAGGCTAGATTATACACACATGCACTCACACACAGACACACACATCCACTCTTACACTCACTCTCAAGCACGCACACACAACCTGTGAACAGATAAACAAATGTATCTAAAAGCTCACCGGACACCTACCCACTGAATTCTCATGAAGAAATCCACAAAACCACAGCAGACACAGACAATCACACAACCATTTTCAAGCAAATTCTCTCACTCGTTCACACACACCACTGCCTCACCGTGTCTCTGAAGCCGTCATATTTGTAGACATGTCCGGTGCTGGTGGCCAGTTTGATGCCGTGTCCCAGACATACACGCCTCCATGTGGCCTGAGACAGCTCTGCTGCCGGGATGTTGTCCACCTTCCCTGTCTTACTGCTCTTATACACCAGATTCTGCTTACTGAACCGCAGACGACCGTCGTTCTGCAGAGAGACCACTCACTCATAAATACACTTAGGCTATCGTCTTCGCCAAACTTGTGGTCATTTATTTGTCTGAATTGGGAACCACTGAATTACACTACCAGATTTTCCTTTGCAAAAAAGAAAGCACAAAGCAAAGACTTCACTCTATGGTCCTTTAAAATCTACTTTAGTCAAATATTGTGCGCTATAGCTAGCAAATTACCAAATGTGACTGGGTGAAAAAATAAGAAATGAAGTCTGCTTCATGTTTTGTTTCCTTCCCATCCTTACTTCCTAGTATCGTGACAACCCTAATATCCATGCTACCCATGTGTACTTCAATCCTGATCCCGGAGACCCACAGGGTGTGCAGGCATGTGTTCTACTTTCATCCTAGGCAGGACTAACACCTGATTCATCTAAGCAGGTGTGTTAACTAGTACTGTGCTACAACAAAAGCCTGCACACCCTGGGGCTCTCCAGGACCAGGATAGAAGGACACTGGTTTGTTAAGACACTGATGGTAGATGGCATGAGGTAAGCTAGTTACTGACCCAGGACCCCTTGGATTCCTGGTAGATCTCGTTGAACTCAAGCGTGTCTCCCATTTCTGCCTCCGCAAGAAGTGATGTTCAGCTGCGTACACAGAATAAGATATTGTCAAACAGTTAGTTAGCAATGTTATTAATTTGTAGAGGAGCCCAAGTTGTAATAGCTAACTAGCTAGGTAGCAAGCTAATTCCTTTGAGTCAACATGTGAGTCTGTTGTTGACATTTCATTTAGTATCTAGCTAGGTTAAATCAAACCATGTAGTTTGGCTAGCTAGCCAATAACAACAACCATGAAGCTAACTTAGTTAGCTAAATATTTACAAGTGACAACTCAATGCGGGTATAAAAGCTTAGTATTGAGAGAACAACAATAAGCAAACTGTAGCTAGCTGCTTTCTTTGTGGCTAGAACATGCCGATACTAGCTATTTAGCTACCATAGTTAGCTGGCCATTCGTACTAGCGATGTGGCTAGTAAATGGATGCCAGTTTGGCTAGCTGGCTAGTAATTATGTGGCGTTTCTTCGCTAACTATTTGACTCCTATGGATCAATAGTAGCTAGGCCAATTTTACTGGTCTCAACTGTTTGGTTTTATACACATTTACTTACAATCCACTAAATATCTCCCTGAATAAAACGAACAAACTTTGATGTCTTACTGTCAATGTGATGAGGAGACCTCGCTGTTTCCCGCGTGAAGCATCAGCCCAAGAGCTGACGTCACCGGAAATAATCCGTACTACTTTTGAATTTACTTCCGTTTCGTTCTAATTTCCAGAAAGTAACACTTTTCAAAGATGTTCTGCCGACCGTGTAGGTCTTTCGTCTGACACACATAAACAACTTGGCTTAGAAATAGGTGAGAATTGTTTGATACGAATGCTTTCAGTCATTAAGGTAGGCCTACTTGTCTCCTGTTATGAAATGCAAAGAAACCTCTCAAAGTTGTCAGGACCGCATGCAATAACTGCTCACCACCACTAAGGGGTGCACGCAGCAGCCTGTTGTTATAAAATGCGTGAGAGGTTCTCCAATTGAATTGCTCATTTGTGACGATGGATGATGATGAAGCTACAAGACTCCCCACCAGTCCTGTCCAATATAGCCTACTGTACCACTTTGGCAGAGGAATTACGCTAATAGGTTACTGAAATCCTGTAAAAGCTTTGTAATATCCTGTCGCCTTGTTCCAATATCAACATACCATGACTTCTACTATGAGCATACACATATCAATGTTTTGACAATAATTAAATATTAGTTTTGAAATTGTTAGATTTAACAAATAATTATCTCTGTCTCTCTGTCTCTCTCTCTCTCTCTCAATCTCACTCTCTCTCTCTCTCTCTCTCTCTCTCTCTCTCTCTCTCTCTCTCTCTCTCTCACATAACACACACACACACACACACACACACACACATCAGACGCAGCCCCACACTATGGGTACACAATGGCACATGTTGACTGACAGGTGAAGGTGAGAGAAGGAGATCAGACTAATCTAACTGTCAATAAAGCTAATGCCAAAGGAATGAATATAACACAAAGGAGAAAGTTAGGAGTGGAGCAGGCAAACATTCACATAGGCTAACACACACACACCTAAATACACAATGACCGCACACATACAGACGCATCACGCTCTATTCATAGAGCTTATTTACTTAATTTTTAATTCGCTGAGGTAAGGCTATATGCCATTGACAAATATCATGATGAAACATGAAACGAATGAAATAATGATATGTTTGATGAAAATGAAGAATCACAGAGATAGAAATTAGTTGTGACAAGTTCGAGTCTCGTGCTTCCAACGACGCCTTCAAGTTTAGCGATGCGTCAACTTGGTGAATCACCAGGAGAATAACTAAAGAAAGGAGGAAAAGGATGGGAGGGGGAAAGAAGGGGGGCAGAAAAACTTTCTCCCTCCTTACAAAAACCCTCCGCCGTCAGTCAGTCTGTCACACAGACCACACACCCGTCAAGTCTGCGGACGGTCAAAGTCAGCCAGGCGGATTTGGTGCGCACACCTCGGCTTTTATAGACAGCGATATTTTTTATCAACTCACAAATGTTTAATTAGAGAGAGTGTAGTTCCATGGACACTGGATTCAGAAGATTTTTTTTCAAGAGAAGATACTTCAAGCTAGACTAATCAAGGGAAAATAAAGTTGATGGAGAAAAGGTTTGAAAAGGTTAAACCAACAAAAGAGATACTAATTCATCATTACGCAATTAGTCCAGGAGTCTTTGGATAAAGCCCTGCTGATTTAATCAGTGCGCACTGAAAGGAAATAAAGGATTTTGCGAAAATTAAAAATGCATTTTGGAGGTAAGTCCCAGTAAAAATAATCACGGCTAAATATCTTCCACAATAACATTCTTATAAAAATGTGTATTTATTTATAATTATTATTATTATTATTATTATTATTATTATTATTATTATTGTTATTGTTATTATTATTATAGCATATTTAATATTTCAATATCCTGAACCGATGGCTTTTACAAATTAATATTTTACAAACATACCAGTGGCATTTCAGTTATTTTATCATTTTTAGATTATCCACAGTAGAGGTTCCCAGATAGTTGTATATTTTGGATAATAATATGATGATGACCAAGGTGAATTTGCACTTCGTTTCCTGCACCACTTTTCTCAAACTTCTAATTACATTTCAATAGAAATGAATCCTGAATATCTTTAGATAAGTGTAGAAATCCCTTCTCAAATATATACAATTGTAGTAACATAAGCATATTCACAAGATAACAAATACTTTAACACATTTATATGAGAATACAGAATAATTATAATAGATTAACTTTTGTCTGCATATATCACAAACAAAATACAATGCCCTCCAAAGAAATGCTATAATGGCACATTGTACATTTTGATACAAAAAATTTGAACATATCCTGAGATAAAATGTGTGGCCCCTTTTATAACATTTTCGCTTCGAAAACATCCTTGTTCTATTTAAAAAAGGAAGTTACAGTGTAGGACATTGAGGAGGCAATTTGATCTGAATGTAAGTTTTCACAAGCTTGTAGAAATGACAAATGTTTTGAAATGAGTGATAGTGTGTGTGTGTGTGTGTGAGTGTGTGTGTGTGTGTGTGTGTGTGTGTGTGTGTGTGTGTGTGTGCGTGTGTGAATGGAAAGTTTCCTTCATTGTAAAGAATGGCTTGGGTTGAGAGGGGTCAGAGGCAGCTAAAGCCCTTGTCTAGTTAGCTGTCACTGATATGAGAAAGTACATGATTCACGTTAGTCAGGGTGTGAGAACACACACACACACACACACACCTGCCCCTTGGGACAGCTTGTGCGGCTGCTGTTCCATGTCTGTGAAAGGGGGAAATGGAAAGGGAGGTTAAACATTGTGTGACGAAATGATGCTATAACCATTAAAACAAAAGAAAAATAGGCTAAAGAAGATCCTTTCTCTTTCCTCTCTCTCTCCCCCCTCTCTCTCTCTCTCTCTCTCTCTCTTTCTCTCTCTCTCACTCTCTCTCTCTCTCTCTCTCTCTCTCTCTCTCTCTCTCTCTCTCTCTCTCTCTCTCTCTCGCTCTCTCTCTCTCTCTCTCTCTCCCTCTCTCCCACACTTTCAGGTGGTCTTCAATATAGAAAGATTAAAATAACTAACCCCCCCCGCCCCATAAAACTCATTCAATATCACTTATATAACTAAAGCACTTGAAACAAACTCAAGTTGTCCAAGATACTTTGAGCAAACAAAGAATATAAACCACAAGTTCAAACAAACAAAACATATTGCCCTTGACCTCTCGCTCTCTCCCTCTCCCTCTCTTTTCTCTCTCTGACACACACACACTTCATATTATGGCTGTAAGGGTCAATTAGTGTCGGTGCTTTAGATAACAGTGTTTTGGTGTCCGTGCGTTGTGACACCAGAGCATATCCACTCCGTTCAAGGGTTCAAACCCACGCCTGGATCTAGAGCAGAGAGACAGAGGAATAAAAGAGAAAGCAAAGAGAAAGAGAGAAGGAATGAGGGATGAAAGAGAGAGAGATTGACCCTTCACATCCTTTGCTCAGCCCCATCCTTGACTCTTTGTGTGTGAGAGAGGGAGAGATAGAAAGAGTGAGAGTGAGAGAAAGAAAGAGATTGAAAGAGATTGAGTAAGAGAAGGAGAGAAAGTGGTGGTGCAGGGTTAATGCAGTACAGATTCCCTATTGACAGGAGTTAGCAGCACCCAGAGGGAAAGAGAGAGAGGGAAAGAGCAAGGGAGAGGGGGAATGATATAAAATGAGTTGGTCACGCTTTGAACAGTTACACATGCTGTTTACATTTTTCCCAAATTAACATGGCCCCTCGCTTCACCAAACCCACTTACCATCGCTCTCTCTCTCTCTCTCTCTCTCTCTCTCTCTCTCTCTCTCTCTCTCTCTCTCTCTCTCTCTCTCTCTCTCTCTCTCTCTCTCTCTCTCTCTCTCTCTCTCTCTCTCTCTCTCTCTCTCTCTCTCTCTCTCTCTCTGCCTTTCCCATATTCTCTCTTATCCAAGTCCCTTTGCTCCCTCTCTTCCTCTCTGTGTTTCTCTCTACCTCCCTCTCTTTATGTCTGTCTGTCTCTCACTGTCTCCTTTAGAACCCCCCATTCCCCCTCCTTTCTCTCCCTCTCCCCCTCCTCTGATATTCTAAAGCAGAGACAGACCGGATAAATTGAATGGAAGGCTCTTGTATGTTTTTTTTTTGCGTATTTATTTTTTAAGAGTAAGCCGGGGGTGGGGAGTTAGGCTGAGCAGGGGGAGGTAAATTAGAAACCGAAGTCTGAACGTCTGAATGTCTGAAAAAAGGAAGGAAGAATGCAAAGCGGTAGATGGAGGGGATGAGGAAAGCTAATTAGAGAAAGGAAGAGAGGAAGGCAATTAGGTACAGAAGAAAGGAGAACTGAAATAGAAGGGGGAAGTTTGAGGGTTCAAAGAGGGAAAGAAAGAGAGAGACCAATAAGTGAACATCGAAGGAAAGAAGGAAAGAGACATAGAGAAAGCTAAGAGTGATCGTTAATGGTGGATGGAAAACTGAGAACAAACAGAGTGTAATAAAAGCAACAGTAAGAACAATTAAAGGCAGATTTCTATTTCTATGGGAAGGAGAATAAGAGAGGGAATAAACAAATTCAGGTTGGCTTTTATTGTCATGAATCTTACCCTGGAGGCAGCTCTGCAGAGTGGTCACTAGCTGGTGTAACAGATGTGATCGTACTTCGTAACTCTCTTGTGTTGTTTTTAAATAAAGGAATACCCAGCCAGCGGTCCCAGTTGATTGTTGTTTATTCTGACGATAGACACAAGGAAGCACATTAGATGTGCAGGACAACAGTATGTTGATGGCTGTAGATTCGTGATTTGTCTGTTAGCATGGAAATAACTGTGAATTAGCAGGGAGCTAATGTGACCATTACAATTAGATCATTTTACATTTTTTTTACATTTTAGTCATTTAGCAGACGCTCTTATCCAGAGCATACATTATTATTATTATAATTTTTTTCATACTGTTGCCGTGGGAATCGAACCCACAATCCTGGCGTTGCAAGCGCCATGCTCTACCAACTGAGCTACACAGGGCCCATGATCATGCTAGCTAACTTGCTCTTACAGCAATAACATACAAAAGCACATCCCAGGATGTCCCCAATATCTAACAGGTACCGTAAACATATACATACACATCAGGACATGTACTGTACATAGTCAACTCGTACACGTTGTAAATATAAAAGTAGAATTTAGTATTTCAGAACGTGAACTATCGCTTACATATCAATATCAGACTGGGAAGAATTGACGTTCGCAATCTCCCCTTATCTGCAAGCGTAACCAATGGTATAACACCTTTTATTTTATTTATATTTTTTTATTAACCTTTATTTAACTAGGCAAGTCAGTTAAGAACTTATTCTTATTTACAATGACGGCCTACCAAGAGACAAATGGCCTCCTGTGGGACGGGGGCTGGGATAAAAAAAAAAATGTAGGACAAAACACACATCTCGACAAGAGAGACACCACAACACTACATAAAGAGACACCTAAGACAACAACACAACATGGCAGCAACAACCTCATTGATATGTAAATTCAACAAATCCATAGGAATACATAAACATCGAATACATATTTCTTCAGTGTCCCCAATGCCTAACCCTAACCTTAAATTAAGACCAAATAGCTCATTTTAGTTTTCATTAATTTTTATGATATAGCCAATTTTGATTTTGCAGCTGACTATCGCTCAGTTCTGCCTCCAGGGGAAGATTCATGACAATAAACGTCAACCTGCTAAACAAATGGGGAGAAAAAGAGTGAAATCAAATCATTAAGAGAGAAAGAGATAAGTACAATTATAAATAGAGAGCACATAGAGTTTGTTGGAAGCAATAAATAGAGAGGGTTTTGTTGTAAACGTAAAATTGTATTGTATGTTTTATTTCTCTCTTTATTTCCCCTTTGTTTTTCTGTCATTGATGTTCTTTGGCAATCCAGGGTCCATTCCATGCCAAGTAGATCAAGTAGAATTCCAATATGAACTCCAAGAAGATATCTCCAGGGATAGGAGATGGGGGGAGTTTGTGTGTGTGTGTGTGTGTGTGTGTGTGTGTGTGCATGTGCATATGTGTGTGCGTCGACGTGCTTGTGTGATTGTGTGCATATGCCCACGCATATGTACAGTACCTTCAGAAACTAATCACATCCCTTGACTTTTTCCACATTGTGTTGTGTTACAGCCTGAATTTAAAATTGATTAAATGTAGATTTATTTTGTCACTGGCCTACACACAATACCCCATAATGTCAAAGTGGAATTATGTTTTTTGAAATTTTTACAAATTAATTAAAAATGTAATGCTGAAATGTCTTTAGTCAATAAGTATTCAACCCCTTTGTTATGGCAAGACTAAATACGTTCAGGAGTAAAAAGGTGCTTAACAAGTCCCATAATAAGTTGCATGGACTCACTCTGTGTGCAATAATAGTGTTAAACATGATTTGAATGACTACCTCATCTCTGTACCCCACACATACAATTATCTGTAAGGTCCCTCAGTCGAGCAGTGAATTTCAAGCACACCAGGGAGGTTTTTCAATGCCTCGCAAAGAAGAGCACCTATTGGCTGATGGGTAAAAAAAAATAAAAGCAGACATTGAATATCCCTTTGAGCGTGGTGAAGTTATGAATTACACTTTGGATGGTGTATCTTTACACCCAGTCACTACAAATATACAGCCGTCCTTCCTAACTCAGTCGCCGGAGAGGAAGGAAACCGCTCAGGGATTTCACCATGAGGCCAATGGTGTCTTTAAAACAGTTACAGAGTTTAATGGCTGTGATAGGAGAAAACTGAGGATGGATCAACAACATCGTAGTTACTCCACAATACTAATCTAATTGACAGAGTGAAAAGAAGGAAGCCTGTACAGAATGTCACGATCGTCGGAAGGAGCGGACCAATACGCAGCGCGTGGAGTGAACATGATGACTTTATTAATAAAGCAACCACGACAAAACAACAAATGACGATAATGAAGTCCTCAGTGACACGACTGAACACGGAACACTAACCCACAAAACACAGGAGAAAACACACAGAATATATATGGCTCCCAATCAGAGATAACGAGCCGACAGCTGACACTCGTTACCTCCGATTGGGAGTCATTAACCAATCACCAAAAACACAAACAAATGAAACTCACCCAACCCAACACCACCAAATGAAATACACCCTGGCTCTAACACACAGTCCTTTGGAGCCAGAGTGTGACAGTACCCCTCTAAAGGTGCGCACTCCGGGCGCACCAGCATACCGTCTAGGGAGGGTCTGGGTGGGCGTCTGTCCCCGGTGGCGGCTCTGGCCCCGGTCGTGATCCCCACCCCACCGCAGTCACAACCTGCTTCGGTAGCCTCCTCCCAATGACCACCCTCCAACTAACCCCACCTGGACTAAGGGGCAACACCGGACTAAGGGGCAGCATCGGACTAAGGGGCAGTACCGGACTACGGGGCAGTACCGGACTAAGGGGCAGTACCGGACTAAGGGGCAGTACCAGGCTAAGGGACAGCACCAGGATAAGGGACAGCACCAGGATAAGGAGCAACACCGAGCTAAGGGGCAGCACCTGACTAAATGGCGGATCCTGGCTGGCTGGCTCATGGCTGGCTGACGGATCTGGCTGCTCATGGCTGACTGACGGATCTGGCTGATCCTGTCTGGCAGAAGGCTCTGGCTGATCCTGTCTGGCAGAAGGCTCTGGCTGATCCTGTCTGGCAGAAGGCTCTGGCTGATCCTGTCTGGCGGAAGGCTCTGGCTGATCCTGTCTGGCGGAAGGCTCTGGCTGATCCTGTCTGGCGGAAGGCTCTGGCTGATCCTGTCTGGCAGAAGGCTCTAGCGGCTCCGGTCTGGCGGACGGCTCATGGCAGGCTGAAGGATCTGGCTGCTCATGGCTGGCTGACGGATCTGGCTGCTCATGGCTGGCCGTCTGAGGCGCACCGTAGACTTGGTGCGGGTGGCCGGAACAGGCCTGACCGGGCTGGCGACGCGCACCGTAGTCTTGGTGCGGGTGGCCGGAACAGGCCGGACCGGGCTGGCGACGCGCACCGTAGACTTGGTGCGGGTGGCAGGAACAGGCCGGGTCGGGCTGGCGACGCGCACCGTAGTCTTGGTGCGGGTGGCCGGAACAGGCCGGACCGGGCTGGCGACGCGCACCGTAGTCTTGGTGCGGGTGGCAGGAACAGGCCGGGTCGGGCTGGCGACGCGCACCGTAGACTTGGTGCGGGTGGCAGGAACAGGCCGGACCGGGCTGGCGACGCGCACCGTAGTCTTGGTGCGGGTGGCAGGAACAGGCCGGTCGGGCTGGCGACGCGCACCGTAGACTTGGTGCGGGTGGCAGGAACAGGCCGGACCGGGCTGGCGACGCGCACCGTAGTCTTGGTGCGGGTGGCAGGAACAGGCCGGGTCGGGCTGGCGACGCGCACCGTAGTCTTGGTGCGGGTGGCAGGAACAGGCCGGACCGGGCTGTGGAGACGGACAGGAGGCCTGGAGTGAACAGCGGCCACCACCCGTCCTGGCTGAATGCCTACCCTCACACACTCTGTGTGAGGCATCAGCACAGGACGTACAGGGCGGTGTACCCCTGGCCTGGTGGCCTCCTGGATACTCCCCCTTTTCTCCTCCGTCAGCCCCGTCGTCCATGCCGTGTGCCCCCCCCTAAAAATTTTCTGGGGTTGACTCACGACCCTCCGACGATGGCCCTGCTAGGACCACGATGTGCCCACCTGGGCCATCGCCAGCCTCTCCATCTCCTTGCCCGGCGCCTCCTCCCATGTCCAGTCTCCTTGCTCCTGGACACGCTGCTTGGTCTTTCTTTGGTGGGTTTTTCTGTCACGATCGTCGGAAGGAGCGGACCAATACGCAGCGCGTGGAGTGAACATGATGACTTTATTAATAAAGCAACCACGACAAAACAACAAATGACGATAATGAAGTCCTCAGTGACACGACTGAACACGGAACACTAACCCACAAAACACAGGAGAAAACACACAGAATATATATGGCTCCCAATCAGAGATAACGAGCCGACAGCTGACACTCGTTACCTCCGATTGGGAGTCATTAACCAATCACCAAAAACACAAACAAATGAAACTCACCCAACCCAACACCACCAAATGAAATACACCCTGGCTCTAACACACAGTCCTTGGAGCCAGAGTGTGACACAGAATAAAAATATTTTAAAAAATGCATCCTGTTTGAAGAAAGGCACTAAAGTAATACTGCAAAAGATGTGGCAAAGCAAGTCACTTTTTGCCCTGATTGCAAAGTGTTATGTTTGGGGCAAATCCAATACAACACATTACTGAGTACCGCTCCTTATATTTTCAAGGATAGTGGTGGCTGCATCATGTTATGGGTATGCTTGTAATCGTTAAGGACTGAGGAGTTTTTCAGGATAAAAAAGAAATGGAATGGAGCTAAGCACAGGCAAATCCTAGAGGAAAACCTGGTTCAGTCTGCTTTCCACCAGACACTAAGGACAATAACCTAAAACACAAGGCCAAATCTACACAGGAGTTGCTTACCAAGAAGACAGTGAATGTTCCTGACTTAAATCTGATTTAAAATCTATGGCAAAACTTGAAAAGGGTTGTCTAGAAATGATCAACAACCAATTTGACAGAGCTTGAAGAATTTTGAAAATAATAATGGGTCAATATTGTACAATCCAGGTGTGTAATCGCTGCCCGAAGGTGATTCTAACATGTATTGACTAAGGGGTGTGAATACTTACGTAAATTAGATATTTCTGTATTTAATTTCCAATACATTTTCAAAAATTTCTAAAAACATGTTTTCACTTTGTCATTATGGGGTATTGTGTGTAGATGGGTGAGACTTTTTTTTATTTAATCCATTTTGAATTCAGGCTGTAACACAACAAATGTGGGATAAGTCAAGTGTTATGAATACTTTCTAAAGGCACTGTATATGGGTTTCAAAAGATGGGTGCATTGGTGCTTGTGTGTGTGCGTGTGTGCATGTGTGTGCATATGTGATGTATGTGTGTGTTGAGTTAGTGAAGGAATGCACGTTTGATTAAGTACAGACTGCACATAAATCTGTGTTCTTAACTGTACGCAGGCACACAACATCGACCCTGACCCTGGCTACCTCTCCCCCTCCCTCCCTGCGGCCTATACGCATGTTACTGTCCAGCCAGCCAGGGTACCATTGTGTGTGTGTGTGTGTGTGTGTGTGTGTGTGTGTGTGTGTGTGTGTGCGTGAGTGAGTGAGTGTGAGTGTGTGCGTTCACAAAGCCGCCTTACTTTATGGTGAAATATACTTTTCCCTAAGGTACTAAATCTGTATTTCAGGATGGATAGAACATAATAGAATAGAACAGAATAGAACATAATAGAATAGAACAGAATAGAACAGAACAGAATAGAATAGAACTGAATAGAATAGAATAGAACAGAACAGAACAGAATAGAATAGAACAGAAAAGAATAGAATAGAACAGAATAGAATAGAACAGAATAGAATAGAACAGAATAGAATAGAACATAATAGAATAGAACAGAACATAATAGAATAGAACAGAATAGAATAGAACAGAATAGAACATAATAGAATAGAACTGAATAGAATAGAACAGAATAGAATAGAACAGAATAGAACAGAATAGAACAAATAGAACAGAATAGAACCGAATAGAACATAAAATAATGTAGAATATAGAAAGTCATGTTGCATATGTCTGAGATGTGTATAATCCATTATAGCATGGACCCATGCTCCGCCGTGCCTAGGTCCCTGCCTGTCTGGTATATGTTAGCCAGATGACAATAAATACGCTAACCAGCAAGCGAGGGACAGCCTTCCATCCAGTCCTATGTGATCTAACGTCATCATGCATATAGCTGATAGCAAGTCCACTTTAGTCTGTAAAGATCTGTACCCCAGCCCTAAGACCAGCCCCTGTGCCCTGACTTTAAACTTTGAACCCTAACCCCAATCTTCAATCCCAACCGACCCCAGACTTCAAACCATGAGCGAAACCTCAACCCTTAACTTCATATCAAGTCCCATAAACATTGTCTTACAGCTGGCAGCCATAAGATTGTGCAAAGTTTAAAATTTACATCCTTGATCAAACGATAGATGAAGATAGATCAATCGAACATGATTTAGAGAATGGAGAACTGTGTAGGCACACACACACACACACATACACACACACACACACACACAGATCATGAGGAACACTGTGTTGTTGTAATATAATTGCCCCTGTGAGAATGTTCTGGTTTCACCCTGGCCTGTGGAGTGTGTTCCTAATGTTCTTAGTGCCAGGTACTGCTCCCTGCTCCCTGCACAGAAGACTGAGGGCTTTGGCTGTAGGTTATCATAACCTTTATCATCCACAGTAAAACTGTCTCATTCTACAGAAGACGCTTGTGCATCAAAATGTAATTCTGCCAGACTGCATTGTGTTTAGCATTAAAACACATGCAGTCAAGTGTTCCAGCTGTGTGTTTGGAAGTTACCTAGATTAGGTAATTTCTGTAGAAAGGGTATACTCGGAGTTGGTTTCGGTGTCCAGAGTAAAAGTAAGTTGAGAGTAAAAACTAAGGAGTTGAGGTGTTTTTAGAAGTGTTGTTTTACCTGTGTCTGTACTTTATTTGTCCAAGTTCCAAGGGAAAGTTGTTGAGCTGTTGAGTTTAGTTCTAAATATTAAGGTGTGTCAGGTGTTGAGGTTTTGTGATTGAAAGGAGTCGACATGTTTTGCTGTAACTGTTAAACTGATTCAGATGAAAGGTGTTAAGGTGTGTTAAGGACTCGGGAGTAATATGTTGAAAGTGATGACGTTATAGTCTCTTGTATAGTGGAAAAAGGTATTGACTGTTTTAGGTCCTGACATGTTTAGTTAGTTCTGAGATGAACAAGGTGTCCACATAAACGTTTCTGAGTTTTTCAAGAGATCCACTTAAGTCTCTCACTTCCCGGGGGCAAAATGATGGAGGGAAGAAAGAGGGAGTGAAAAGATGGAGTGAGAGAGTGAGAGAGAGAGAGACCACTAAAAACGGATAAGAGACTTCTGAAGAGGACATGAAGGAGAGGAAAGGGAGAAAACCAAGAACCTGAAGACTTTCTACAAATAGAGTGGAAGAAGGACAGAAAGGAAGAGATGAAATGAGAAACAAAGAGTTTAACCTCTTAAGGGATCGAACCCTTTTTTTCAATTTTCGCCTAAAATGACATCCCCAAATCTAACTGCCTGTAGCTCAGGACCTGAAGCAAGGATATGCATATTCCTGATACCATTTGAAAGGAAACACTTTGAAGTTTGTGGAAATGTTAAATTAATGTAGGAGAATATAACACATTAGATCTGGTAAAAGATAATACAAAACAAAAAAATGTGTTTTCTCTCATTGTTTTTGTTCCATCATCTTTGAAATGCAAGAAAAAGGCCACAATATAATATTGCAGTTTAGGCGCAATTTCGATGTTGACAGGGGCGGGGCCAAGGAGGCATCCCCTTGATGATCAGAGGGGTGCTGGGACCACCAGAGGGGTGGTGAGAGGACAAAGGGAGGAGAGCACCAGGAGAGAAATGACGGAGAGAAAGAGGGAGAGAGAGAAGGATAGAGGGAGGGGGAGAGAGCGGAGGTGACTGGGGCTGCGGTTAGCAGTGTGTGTGCAAAGTTTCAGATTGATCCAGTGAAGCATTGCAATACTGGACTATTTTGTATCAATATGATATGATATGCCATTTAGCAGACGCTTTTATCCAAAGCGACTTACAGTCATGCGTGCATTTTTGTGTATGGGTGGTCCCGGGGATCGAACCCACTACCTTGGCGTTACAAGCGCCGTGCTCTACCAGCTGAGCTACAGAGGACCACAAGTCTGCCAAAATGTGCCAAATTGGTCAATTGATACATTTTCAAGTACATAACTATAGAGAACATACAAAAATGATATGGTAATACAAAATATAAGTTTACTCTCCCAGGAATGTCATACATGATGGATCATTAGCTTATACACTAACTTTCACACATCTAGATGGCCGGGCGGGGTGGGTGTGGAGCCAGAGACAGCAGGGGTTCAAACTGTAGAACCCAGTTCCTACATTTGAATATAGAAATAGAGTTTATCAAACAAAACTATTCTACATTATATCTCTGCGACGCTTAGGATGACAAATCAGAGCAATGTTATTGAATGTATGTACATTATTTACCTTCAGAGATGAATATATCAAACCAGTTGCCGTGATAAGTTTTTTGTTGTTGTGCACTCTCCTCAAGTAATAGCATGGTGTTTTTTTTCACTGTAATAGCTACTGTAAATTGGACAGTGCAGTTATTTTTTTTCACTGTAATAGCTACTGTAAATTGGACAGTGCAGTTAGATTAACAAGAATTTAAGCTTTCTGCCCATATAAGACATGTCTATGTCCTGGAAAGTTTTCTGTTACCTACAACAGTCATGCTGATCACATTAGCGCACGTTAGCTCAACCGTCCCGTATACGGGACACCGATCCCATAGAGGATAATGCAGAATTGAGAAAGAAATTAGACAGAGTGGAAGAACGGGTTGAGAGAGAGAGAGCGAGGGAGAAGGAGAGAGAGATGGATTGGATATACAGAGAGAGGAGGAGGGGGATGGATGGAAGGGGGAACACATCCTGTACAGAACATATTTCACACCTGTTGAACAGCAGCTTCTTTAAGACCCATAATTACACAGACCCATGCCCTGCTGTCTGTCTGCCTGTCAGCCTGGAAGACAGAGAGAGACAGGGACCATGAAGAAGACATGCATGGTGGAGGAATGGAAAAGGTGAATGAGTATAGGGAGGGTGAAAAGGTTCTTGGAAAGCAAAGGGAAAAAGTGAATAAGAGAGAGAGGGAAGAGAGGTGAGTGGCAACAAGATGGAGAGAGAGATGGAAAGAGAGAGAAAGAGAGCGAGATGGATACAATGAGAATTTGTGGGAGGTTATGGGAGTGGAGTCCTGGGGGCAGACAGACAGACAGGGGAAGAGGGTTCTCTATGTGTACTTTGTCTCTCAGTGGCTCTATGGGACAGGGAAGTGGACAGGCACTGAGCTCTCCACCATTGACACAGATCATTTGGCCACCATTTTCCCTGTGTGGTGCTGGAAGAGAGGGCCTTAAAAGGTTCCGCACATTAGCCACCCTTGGTCACTTCCAAGACACACACATCACACACATACACATGCATGCACACATGCTCTAACGTACACACTCACTCATATAAGCATACACGCACGACTAACCTTAAACACATTCATGCAAAGCAATGTATACACACCAATGTATTTCAAATACAAAAAAAAACATAATCATTCACATACGTGTATGAATACACATTTACAAGCACTCACATACCACATAAACCTAAACATAAGCAAATTCAGGCATATAAGAGACAAAGGCATGCTTTCACTACAAACGCACACTTACACAAATCCACATATACAGTGAGGGAAAAAAGTATTTTAATCCCCTGCTGATTTTGTACGTTTGCCCACTGACAAAGAAATGATCAGTCTATAATTTGAATGATAGGTTTATTTGAACAGTGAGAGACAGAATAACAACAAAAAAATACAGAAAAACGCATGTCAAAAATGTAATAAAATGATTTGCATTTTAATGAGGGAAATAAGTATTTGACCCATCTGCAAAACATGACTTAGTACTTGGTGGCAAAACCCTTGTTGGTAATCACAGATGTCAGACGTTTCTTGTAGTTGGCCACCAGGTTTGCACACAGTGCAAGTCATTAAGGTTTCGAGGCTGACGTTTGGCAACTCGAACATTCAGCTCCCGCCACAGATTTTCTATGGGATTAAGGTCTGGAGACTGGCTAGGCCACTCCAGGACCTTAATGTGCTTCTTCTTGAGCCACTCCTTTGTTGCCTTGGCCGTGTGTTTTGGGTCATTGTCATGCTGGAATACCCATCCACAACCCATTTTCAATGCCCTGGCTGAGGGAAGGAGGTTCTCACCCAAGATTTGACGATACATGGCCCCGTCCATCGTCCCTTTGATGCAGTGAAGTTGTCCTGTCCCCTTAGCAGAAAAACACCCCCAAAGCATAATGTTTCCACCTCCATGTTTGACGGTGGGGATGGTGTTCTTGGGGTCATAGGCAGCATTCCTCCTCCTCCAAACACGGCGAGTTGAGTTGATGCCAAAGAGCTTGATTTTGGTCTCATCTGACCACAACACTTTCACCCAGTTCTCCTCTGAATCATTCAGATGTTCATTGGCAAACTTCAGACGGGCCTGTATATGTGCTTTCTTGAGCAGGGGGACCTTGCGGGCGCTGCAGGATTTCAGTCCTTCACGGCATAGTGTGTTACCAATTGTTTTCTTGGTGACTATGGTCCCAGCTGCCTTGAGATCATTGACAAGATCCTCCCGTGTAGTTCTGGGCTGATTCCCCACCGTTCTCATGATCATTGCAACTCCACAAGGTGAGATCTTGCATGGAGCCCCAGGCCGAGGGAGATTGACAGTTATTTTGTGTTTCTTCCATTTGCGAATAATCGCACCAACTGTTGTCACCTTCTCACCAAGCTGCTTGGCGATGGTCTTGTAGCCCATTCCAGCTTTGTGTAGGTCTACAATCTTGTCCCTGACATCCTTGGAGAGCTCTTTGGTCTTGGCCATGGTGGAGAGTCTGGAATCTGATTGATTGATTGCTTCTGTGGACAGGTGTCTTTTATACAGGTAACAAGCTGAGATTAGGAGCACTCCCTTTAAGAGTGTGCTCCTAATCTCAGCTCGTTACCTGTATAAAAGACACCTGGGAGCCAGAAATCATTCTGATTGAGAGGGGGTCAAATCACTATTTCCCTCATTAAAATGCAAATCAATTTATAACATTTTTGACATGCGTTTTTCTGGATTTTTTTGTTGTTATTCTGTCTCTCACTGTTCAAATAAACCTACCATTAAAATTATAGACTGATCATTTCTTTGTCAGTGGGCAAACGTACAAAATCATATACTTTTTTCCCTCACTGTATAGTGCCGAGTGAAAGTCTACACACCCTTTGCACAGTCTTCACATTTTGCTGCCTTAAAATTACATCTAAAAAGGGATTGAATTCGATTTTTCCCCCTACAGATCTACACAACCTACAAAGTGAAAGGAAGTTAGAGGTCATTTTCTAAATGAATAATTATTTTAAAAATGAAGACGTCTTGATTAGGTGTGTCTTCCTACCTCAGAGTTAATACTTGGTGGAAGCACCTTTGGCAGACATTACAGGTCTGAATCATTTTGAATAATATTCTACCAACTTTGCACAACTCTCAGGGCAACATACATCCATTGTTTTGGTCAGAATCGCTCAAACTCAGTAAATTTGGTTGGGAATCATTGATGGTAATTTCAAGTATTGTGGTGGCAGCATCATGTTATAGGTATGCTTGTCACCAGCAGGAACTGGGGAGTTTGTTAGGATCAAAATAAATATGAAAGGAGCAGAGCCCAGGTAAAACGTTAGAGGAAAACCCGCCTCAGTTTTCTGAATACCTAACCCTGGGATAGAGTTGTATTTTTCAGTGGCACAATTAAAGACATTTTTATTCCAAAGACACAGAAGAATGGCTTTCCAGGAGGTGTTAAGTGTTCCTGAATGGTCCAGTCTCCGTCCTGACTTAAATCTGCTTTAAAAAACTGAGACAATGTTTGAATATTGCTGTCCATCAATGATTCCCAACCAAATTTACTGGGCTTGAGCAATTTTTACAAAAACAATGGTTATGTTGCCCTAAGAGTTATGTAAGTTTGGTAGAACCTTGTTAAAAATTATTCACAGCTGTAATGGCTGCCAAAGGTGCTCCCACCAAGTATTAACTCTGGGGTGTGAAATCATACGCAATCAACGCATCATCATTTTGTATTTCTTAGGGTAACACTTTATTTGGATAGTCCATCTGTAGATGCTCTACAGACCATCTAGAGACCATCAGTAACATTTCTACATATCTACTAACCCTAATTTTAACTCTAAACCTAACCTTAACCCTTATCCTAACCCTAAACATAACCCTTACCATAGCAAGCAGTTGCTTATCAACAGATCGTTTGTTGATAGTATGACCATCTGTAGAGCATCTACAGATGGAAAATCTGGACTATCCAAATAAAGTGACCTTTTTTAGTAATTTGTAAAATGTTCGATAATTTTTCTTTCACTTTGAAAATGTGCAGTAGGTTGTGTAGATTGATAGGAAAAACATCTAATTTAATCCCTTTTAAGATTTAATTTTAAAGGGATACTTCTGGATTTTGGAATGAGGCCCTTTATCTACTTCCCCAGAGTCAGATGAACTCGTGGATACCATTTTTATGTCTCTGTGTCCAGCAAGAAGGAAGTTAGAGAGTGTTGGGCGAGCCAATGCTAACTAGCATTAGCATAATGACTGGAAATCTATGGGTATCTGCTAGCGCGCTAGCAGATACCCATAGACTTCCAGTCATTGCGCTACCGCTAGTTAGCAATTGCGCTAATGCTTGTTAGCAACTTCCTTCAAACTGCACGCCGATACATAAAAATGGTATCGACGAGTTCATCTGACTCTGGGGAAGTAGATAAAGGGCCTTATTGCCAACATCCCAAAGTATCCTTTTAAGGAAACAAAATGTGAACTGTGCAAGGGGTGTGTAGACTTTCACTAGTGACTGTTCACACACAATGTTGCTGATAATAAAGTAACCCACATGCTTCAATATCTCTGCACTGATTTGAGTGTGTGTGTGGTGTGTGTGCATTCCTACCTGCGCGCCGTGCGTGCTTGTATGAGTGTGTGTGCGTGCATGTAAGCGTTAGCGTATGAGGAGTAGATTGAACAGTGAGACCATTCGTCTGACTGGTTGAAGCTTTGAGTGAAGTTTTATTTGAGCCTAGAGAAAACATTAGACGGCCAGAACCTCTAAAATTAGATTGTAACGGAAACGCTTTATTGGCAGTTAGATTACTTAGATTTGCCAATATTTAAACAGACAAGACTATCACCATAGAGACAAAGAAATAAATGGGAATATTGTTAAAACTCTCATAAATATTGTGAAGGTGCTCTTATCGAAGTTTGGTTTGGACGTCATGGTAACAAGGTGATGTTGAGAGTGCTGATAGACTCACATCAGCCTACAGCAAATTGCAGATCATATTAGGTAATATTCGGTCAATTTAAATACCTCAGTATTATTATAATTCTATTACTGTCGATAGTACAGTAAAACAATGCCTTGTGTGGTTTTAATCTTCAACAAATACTGGTCTTATCCTCTGATTGGTTTCTTCCCCAGTCCATCACATCCAGCTCATGCTGCTATTGGCTGCAGCCGTGGCATCGGTCCAGGTCCCAGACCCCTCCTTCAGCCTGTCCAATGAGAGGACTTCGATTGAGAGGACGTATGAGCTGACCAAGTACCTGGAGCATCAGCTGAGAGAGATAAAGGACACCTATGTGAGTACTGTTACTGTAATAGATACTGTGTTGAAGCACATTTATGTTGGAGCATGTCAATGTTTCATTCCACAAGTGTTTGAATTCAACACATATTTGAGAAGCATGGTTCCAGTCTGTTTCTGCTCCAGCCAACCCCTTGGTCTTTGCCATGGGGAGTTTGCTAAAACAGAAACAGGCTGGCACCCAGGCTTGTGTTTGAGCATAACCAATCCATGTCTGATTGCACATGTTGGATTAAATATTCCTTCTCTCCCTCCCACTCCCTCTTTCCATACCCACTCTTGACTGCATCTCTCCCCCCTCTGCTCTTCCTCCATCTCCTCCCTCTGTTACTCCTCCCATCCCCCGTTCCCTCCCTCAGTTATCCTACCTGGGCCCTCCGTTCAGTGACCCAGACTTCTCCCCTCCGCGGCCCAACAGCACAGCCCTATCCCTACCCAGCGCGGCCACCCGTCTGGAGCTGTGGCGGGGCCTGGAGAACCGTGCCAGGCTGGCCCAGAACCAGAAGGCTTACTCTGTTCTGCTGGGGGCGGTGAGGGAGCTGGCCCGCTCCACCCTCTGCCCCTACCTCCAGAGCTCCCTGCTGCACTTTTCTACAGGCCTGGACGGTCTGCTAGGGTCTATATCAGGCCTCATGAACACGCTGGGGTATGCCCTGCCTCCTGCTGGGATCGAGGCGCAGTACCCACGTAGGGACATAGGGGGCAATGGAGAGGCGACGGGACGCAGGCCAGCTCCACTTATGAGTCAGGGTCTCTATAAGACAGGGGCGAGGATGGGGACGGGGCCAAGGAGGCATCCCCTTGATGGTCAGAGGGGTGCTGGGACCACCAGAGGGGTGGTGAGAGGACAAAGGGAGGAGAGCACCAGGAGAGAAATTACGGAGAGAAAGAGGGAGAGAGAGAAGGATAGAGGGAGGGGGAGGGAGGGGAGGAGAGCGGAGGTGACTGGGGCTAAGGTTAGGAGTGTGGGATTGAGGCAGGAGGAGAGAGGGGAGCGAGGGAGGAAAGGGAGGAAGAGAGACTCAGAGGATTGGGAGGGGGCCAGTGAAGACAGGGAAGAGGAGGAAGAGTTGGAGAGAGAGGAAGGGAGGGAGAGATGGGGGAGGAGGAGAAGGCTGCTGAGTGTTTCAGAGGAGGCAGAGAGAACAGTGAAGCAGGGTCCACTGGAGTCTGACGCCAGAGTCACTCTGTCCTTCTCAGACAGACAGACCTTCCCCCAACAACAACAACAACAACAACTCCTAAACAACAATAACAACAACAACTACGATAACAACAACATCAACAGCTACAACTTCAACTACCACCCCCAAAACAAGGACCGAGCCAGAGAGGGGGATTCAGAAAACAGGGCGACAGAGGAGGAACATTACATCATCAGAGAGTCTGCATCCCTCCTCTCCTCCTCTCCATCGCTCCATCCCCAGCGTCGATCCCCTCGCTCCATATTCTCCCCCACCCTCCACCCCCCCCCCTCTCACCCCTCTCCCTCTTCTACCCGTTTGGCACGGGGACAGGGGAGGGACACACCCTGTTGTCAGAACCAGTGCCCCTGTCATTGAGGAGGGGTCCCCCCCTGCTGCCGCCCCCTCCCCTGTCCCCCCTCCTGTCCTCCTCCCCTCTGCTGGCGGTGCGGCCGGCGCTCAACGACTTCTCCAGGAAGGTGGAGGGCTTCTGGGTACTGAGGGAGCTGCAGAGCTGGCTGTGGCGCTCCGCCAAGGACTTCAACCGCCTTAAGAAGAGACTCAGAGTCTGACAGACTGAGAGAGGACACACGCAGAGACAGGGGGATTGAAGGAGGACACACACACACACACACAGCCTGAGAGAACACACACAAACAGAGACATACCCACACATAGAACACACACACATTATCACACAAACAGTGTTGGAATACCTAGCTTGTGCCGAACCATGGAAAAGGGGCTTTCTGGCCAGACATCAGCCTGGGCACAGTGGTACATCCGGGGATGGAAAATGACCAATTGTCTGTGTCTCTGTGTAGACAATATGAGCACTGTCAGCAATGACATGACATCATGACATAGCAGGTCATTGATCCGCCATTGGAACTGATTTACTGGACGTAACGCCTCACATACTGGACATAAAGGTGGTAGTCAAGCAGATAGACAGTCATGTCATTGACCGAGAGCTAATTCAGAACCACAGTGAATCACTAGACATTAATCTTCGCCCAGGGAGGAAGAAAGAGTTTTGAATGGAGAGAGACAAAGAGAAGAAGAGGGAGAGGAAATGGCAGGATGGAGAGAGGGTAGAAAGAGAGAGAGAGAAAGGGGGAGTCTGAGTCAGGAGCTGACCGTTGGAGACGGGGCGGTGGGAGTTGCTGAGTAATCAGAGATCTGCTGACTCTTACAGTAAACCCTGCATAGACACCCACCGGACAGGCACAGTACCGTCAAACTCACACACACACGCACACACACATATACACACACATTTGTGAATTGTCCAACTGTTTTTATATGGAGTTGTTGATACTTTCAACTTTGGAATGGGCATCTAAGCCTTTCCTTTTGCTTGTTTCAGCCAAATGCAACACAAAACCCCTAACCTTGGCATGGTGTGGTTTCTATCAACTGCCTTGTTTCTTTACAGCAGATCTGGGACCTGTACAGTACCCTCCAACAGTGTTTATGTATTAGATTATATCTGTGATATTTATTGAAGATGTTTTATTTATTATTTTCTTGTGTGAATAATACTGTTCTTTATCACGTTGGAGATGGAGAGAATCAAATATGAACTTTTGTACTGAGATGAATGTTATTGGTCATTTGGGGAGGAAGAGAATCAAGTATGAGCTTTTGTACTGAGATGAATGTTATTGGTCATTTGGGGAGGGGTGTTTGGGGAGTGAGGTTGTTTTTGAACGTTATGGCTTTGACTGGGTTGGTTTGGGTGAGGGGTACAACTGAAAGATGTGGAAGGGGGTGCATTTCCCAAAACAAAGAGCGACTCACATTCATCAAAAACAAGAGGCAGGGAATGAAAGAGTTTTATTTGTCTGTCTTGACAAAATTTATGATCCCTCTTTTTCTTTCATCTCTCCCCTTCCCCCCATCATCCCTCCCTCTCTGTTTTCCATCCTATTATCTCACGCATCTCCTCTTCCCATAAATATCCCTCTAACCTGCCTTGTAACAGACAGAGCTTATGAGCATAAACACACAGGTACAAACACAACCCTTTAACACTCCCACCTTCACCCCCTCTGTCTCTCTCTGTCTCTCTCTGTCTCTCTCTCTCTCTCTCTCTCTCTCTCTCTCTCTCTCTCTCTCTCTCTCTCTCTCTCTCTCTCTCTCTCTCTCTCTCTCTCTCTCTCTCTCTCTCTCTCTCTCTCTCTCTCTCTCTCTCTCTCTTTCCCTAAACCCTCCCTCCATCCATCCATCCCTCCCTCTCTCTCTCTCTCTCTCTCTCTCTCTCTCTCTCTCTCTCTCTCTCTCTCTCTCTCTCTCTCTCTCTCTCTCTCTCTCTCTCTTCTCTCTTTTTTCTCTCTCTTTCCCTAAACCCTCCCTCCATCCATCCATCCCTCCCTCTCTCTCTCTCTCTCTCTCTCTCTCTCTCTCTCTCTCTCTCTCTCTCTCTCTCTCTCTCTCTCTCTTTCCCTAAACCCTCCCTCCATCCATCCCTCCCTCCCTCCCTCTCTCTCTCTCTCTCTCTCTCTCTCTCTCTCTCTCTCTCTCTCTCTCTCTCTCTCTCTCTCTCTCTTCCATTTCCCTCACACATTTTTTTCTTCACTTTCTCCCCCTCTCGCTTTCTGTGTTTCTCTCTCTACACACACACACACACACACACACACACACACACACACACACACACACACACACACACACACACATACACACACACACACACACACACACTGACGTTCAAGCTCCCAAACAGAGAGACACAGAGTGAAAGGGAGTGGCAATAGTTAAGTATTTGTATTTCTTATGGATCCCCATTAGCAGCTACTCTTCCTGGGGCCCAGCAAAATTAAGGCAGTTATACAATTTTACAACACATTAAGTGTGTGCCCTCAGGCCCCTACTCTACTACCACATATCTACAACACAAAATCCATGTGTACATGTGTGTACGGTGCTTATGTTATCGTGTGTCTGTAGGAAGTTACTTATCCTTGGTTGGTGTTACACACACACACACACAGCGCAGTGTGTTTTTTTACATTTGGTAAGAGACATTAAAGGGTTCGCCACCAGTGGTCAACAAAGACCACTTTGTGCCAGTGTGTGTGTGTGTGTGTGTGTGTGTGTGTGTGTGTGTGTGTGTGTGTGTGTGTGTATCTGTGTGTGTCTGTGTTTGGCCCTGTGTGGGCTGTATACGCAGCACGTGTGTGATTTCATTCATGTGTCATAAGCCGGTATGAATGAAGCTCCCCATTCACAACTATGACATTTCTACTCTCTTTCTCTCCCTCAACACTCAGTCTCAATATTTCTCTCTGTCTGTATTTCCTCTGTATGGATGAGTCGATTGATGATGTAACTGGTGACAGTGTTTCCCCCATGGTTAGTCTGACCACTGGCATTTTGTTGTTATTTATATATTATCTTCCATTCCCTAAGGTTCCCTATAGCGGCCTGGGGAAGCCCTGTCCAGTTGAGTGGCAGACTGTGATCTAATGGAAGAGTAATGGCCTACAGAGGAGTTGACGTACATCCTCTTGTTAAGAACTTGTATTTGCTCTGTGAGAGGCGACGCTCTCTCTCACTGTGTTTCTCTCTCTCTCTCTCTCTCTCTCTCTCTCTCTCTCTCTCTCTCTCTCTCTCTCTCTCTCTCTCTCTCTCTCTCTCTTCTTCTCCTCCTTTCTATAGACACCCAGATGCTCTTTCCTAAGCACTCTCAGACCCCACCCCTCCCGCGTCTCTCTCTCTCTTTCTCTCTCTCAGTCACTGTCTCTCAATATCTTTCCCATATGTCCTTCTGAATCCCTCTCTTCTTCTGTCTATCCATCTGTCAGTCATTCTATCTGTCTGTCTGTCCGACTTCATGGTGAGCTGGTTGTCATTCACACTATTTCATCGCTAGGTCATCCAATTGTCGTTCTCTCATATGTTACAATCAGACTCTTTAACTGAAATTCCCTCTACCACCCCCGCATTCTCTCCCTCTTTCTCTGTGTATCTTCAGTTCTCTCTTTCTTATTCTCTCCATTTCTCTCTCTTTCTCTCTCTCTTTCCCTCTGTTCTGCTCACCTGCAGCACATAAAAATTCCTTTTCTCTTTCTCCAGAGAATTGTTGAGTCGCCCAGGGATTTACTGCATTCCTCCTCTCCCTCACTCACTCACTTTTTCTCTCTCTCTGTTTTGGCACAGCTACATAGCATTGATTTGGCTTATCCTCTCTTCTTTCTTTTTAACACTTATCTCCCCCTTTACTCTCTCTCTCTCTGCATCCTTTCCTGTCTTTACATTAATTTATTCTCAGTCACATTCTTGAATCTACCTCCCCCTCCTGTCTCTCTCCTCCACCCCACCTCACCCCACCCCACCACTCCCTGGCCCATCCCTTCCTTTTACCTCATGGCACCCACCTGCCCCACCCTCTCCCTCCCCCCACTCTGGGCCATTGCCATGCAATGGAACTTTCCGCCTCCACTGATTTAGCTGGAGGTTGCAGGGTTGGGCTGGGGGGGATAAGCTTTATGAGTTAATCAATTAATCCTCCTTGTGTGTGTAACCACAGAGGTGTGAGTTCTCTTTCATCAGGCTGTGTGTGTCTGTTGACTCTGCTCCCTAGGAAAACACAGCCTGATGTTGCCCTACGTGTTAAAAATGTTTTCAAAATGTTTTCAAAAGACATTAGGAGGGTGGTGTTTGATTCAATTCATAGGATGTTTGAATTATGTTTAAATGGTGTTTGAGAGGTGTATGAGTGTTTGTGTTTGTGCGTGAGAGAGAGAGAGAGATAGAGAGACAGAAAGAGGAAGGATACAGCAAAATATAGGAGCCATTTGAATAGCTCTGTTTTCTGTGCCAACCTATCGTCAGGTATATCCAACATGACGGAATCTGACTTGGACTCTAGATTTGTTTTGTTCTGTTTATGAGTAATTATTTTCAACAGCTCTCTCATAATGTGATATGATTCATGTTTTCTATCAGAGAGTGTCAGTTCTGTAGCCTTAAAAGGAGTTCTGGTAGTGGGGGAAGTCACTGGAGCGTTTTACATGTTGGCATGTCGTGGTCTGTGTTCCATGTTGACATGTCACGGTTTGTTAAAGTCTGTACTCTGTATGGCTGGTTAGGAAAAGCTGTCCACCCACTGCTCTGAGTCTCCGCCGGCGTGGGGCACACACTGCTTACATCCTCTCTCTCTCTCTCTCTATCTCTCTCTCTCTCTCTCTCTCTCTCTCTCTCTCTCTCTCTCTCTCTCTCTCTCTCTCTCTCTCTCTCTATTCTATCTCTGTCTCTCTGTCTTTCACTCTGTCTCTCTTTCTCTCTTCTCCCCCTCTCTCTCTCACTCTGTCTCTCTCTCTTTCTCTCTCGCTCTCTCCCTGACAGTGTGAAAGGTAAATAGAAAGCTTTTAGTGTCTGAGGAGAGCAGGGTATAAAAGACCAGAGATTACAGAAGAGCCACAAAGGCTCCTCATCTCCCACTCTGGCAGGCACACACACACATACACACACGCATGCACACACTCACTCACACACACACACACACACACACACACACACACACACACACTCACACACACAGACAAAGAGAGAGACACACACACGAAGAGACATACTCAAATATTATTTATCTCTCACAGAAAACTATTTCAAGGAACCATGAAAAACAACTAAATATTTCCCCAGTTTAACAGTGGAAAATACATGCAGGGCATATTTTTTAATGGTCCATTCAAAACCCCATGGTGATATGATGCTATTTCTTCATTCCGTCGCGCTGTCTGAGTTTATTTTTCTTCATTCCCTTTTGTTTTTTGCAACTCAAACACATTTAGATTGGACTAGACCAAAACAAACTCAATCCAAAGTATGTGTCTGTCTTCCCAGTGAGAAATGGACAGGCCTGGACTTTGATATTGTAATGATAAGTTATTCTCGTTAAATACAGTGATCATGGCTAGTTGGTGTTAAAAGGAGGTGATGGTCTGTGACAGTGTTGATTCCTCAACAAAGGTTTTAGGAGGTTGAAATAACTAGTGACTTTGGATTTGTGCAATGACCAAACATGATTGGCACATCAAAGTGGTGACAGCTGTCACCAGTTCCCTTCTACATTTGTGTACCAAACTTGCGGTTTGAAGAATAGGACACAAAAATAATTGACGTCAACAAAGTTTATTAGCGGAGGTACAATCACTTTATTTTCCATCTGCTGTTGTTTTACAGTAAGACCCAAATGCTATGAAGCACTTACTGTAACTAAGACTAACACCACATTTATAAATCATCTCTCATTTACTTAGTATCACTGTCAGAATGACATAATCAGAGTGACAGAGAGCTATAGATCATTTTCAGTGAGGGTGTTGTGTAATCAGTAATGTCACTTGTCAATTGTTAATTCCGGGTAAATTCAGGAAGTACACTGAAATTCAAACCCGAATCCCAATTCTCTTCAATGCTTGTGGAATGTGGAATTGGAATTGGAATTGGGTTTACTTTCTGAATTGACTGGAATTGAAATGGAATTGACCCCAACCCTGCAGGTCTTTACATTCAGAATCTCTTCTATCTCTCTGACTCACCTCAGACTCACACATGGTACCCCCTCTTAGAGGTGAAAGACCAGGGTTCAACCAATCACAGCCTTCTGACCCACAGACATGTGGTCATACAGGCGAGTTGGGGAAAGGAGGAGGAGAGAGAGAAGCACTAGAAACTTGTAGGAAGAGGATGTTGGGAAGGGATGGAAAGGAGAAAGGAGAGGGTGAAGGAGGTGAAAAGATGAAAAATAAAAAAAGCGGATGGAACTAAAGAGGGAAGACAGAGGCTGAGGTTGGAGAGGATGCAGGAAAGAGAGAGAAAGTCCTATCCATGTTTAGCTGGGGGCACAATTCTTTTTCACACTGCCTTTCTCTAAGCTAAACCTGCCCTTGAAGTTTTATGAAATCATGCTTTTAAAGTCACTGCATGATCTTATCGCATATCTCTATCACGCTAAGCACTGCTTAAGCCTCTTCACCCTCACCCCCTCCATTTATCACTTCTAATCTCCCTCTTCCTCTCTATGTCCCCCACAGCCTCTCTCCCTTCATCTCTCCCCCACATTCTCCTTCTCCCGTTTTCACCTTCCTCCATGGCTTTCTGTCTCCCTTCCCTGTTCCCCTTCTCTCTTCCCTCTCCCCCTTCAACCTACTTGCTAGCTGTCCCTCCTCTCTATGTCTCCCTTCCTACTTATCTCTTTCCTTACCCTCTTCATGCTCCCTATCTCTCTGCTGACTCCCTCTCTCTCCCCCGTCTCCCTCCCTCTCTCCCTCTCACACCCTCTCTCCCATCTCTAAAGCACCTCATTGCTGGAACCAACTACAAAATACATTACACATTGGTGCCGCACGGGCAATTTCAAATATTGATTGGGGACCTTCTTATTGAGGAATGTAATTGTTTTTCTTAAATATTTGTGTTGTGCTGTATTTTACTGGTTTTATATTGTATTTGATTTTACATGTTGTCTATGAAATTGTATATGCAGGGCTCCCTTGTGAAAGAGACCCTGGTCTCAATGGTGACTCCCTGCTTAAATAAAGGTAAAATAAATCTCTCTCCCTTTCACACGCTCTCTCTCCCCATCTCTCCCTCCTCCCTTCTTCTCCTGTATGATTTACTCAGTCTGCTTGGAGGCACACATTACACACTTGACATTGGTTCATCTTAGCCATAAAAGGTAGAAACAGAATAAGAACAGTATAAAGGACAGCACTTAAGGCCGGAGACAACACCCTCTCCACCCTTCAACTTCTCCATCCCACCCCTCCACCTTTTGTTTTGTCTTTCACTCTCATCCCTCTGTCCACAGTTAATGTTACGTTAACCCTTCCTATATTCCCTTCTTACTATGTTCTCTCTCTCTCGCTCTCTCTCCCTTGCTCGCTCTCTTACCCGCTCTCTCTCTCCCTCGCTCTCTCTCTCCGTCGCTCTCTCTCTCCCTCATTCTCTCTCTCCCTCACACTCTCTCTCCCTCACTCTCTCTCTCCCTCACTCTCTCTCTTTCCGCTCTCTTTCTTTTTATCCCAGGCTCATCCATCTTCTGCTGTCGCCGGCGGTAACTGTGCTGTCGTGTAATTATCTCATATTTATGTGACTATTCTTGTCCCATATTGGTTCTCTAAACCCCTAAACCCATCTAAAGCCTGTTCTCAGGGGTTGATGTCATAATTCAACCCAGAGTTAGTTATGGATGGCCCACAGGCACAGCGGCAGTATTTGATGTTCTCATCATTCAGAGTAGTAATGAATAATTCTCAGACATGAAGGGAGTCTGTTGAATGTGCTAATTGGGGATCTTTGGCTACTGAGCAATTGCCAACCTACTACACAGTAGGATGGTTAAACCTATATATTGAGTTGTGTTTCCCTATGTGGTGAGTTGGAACATACAGGTGAGTTGTGACAAAAAAACTCATCTGGCAAAGTTCTGGGAATCACTGTTCTGTATGATCCTCTGCTGCCTCCCAGTGGTCACAGAGTGTCATATCAGGCACATATCTGTGTACTGTGCAGTAGATTAGATGCTGTAGGGACTACTCATTTCTCCACCTGCGTGTAGTTTACACTTAAAAGGAAATTGGACTTATGGTCTTTTTATAATGGAATCAAGGGATGAAGTGAGTTTAGTGAGGTATCGTGCGACTCCTAATCCTCTCTGCCAACTCAGAGCCTCTCCACATAATGAAAATTAAGACCACATTGACTGTGTGTGTGAGTGTATGGTGTGTGTGTGTGTGTGTGAGAGGGAGAGGGAGAGGGAGAGGGAGAGGGAGAGGGAGAGGGAGAGGGAGGGAGAGGGAGAGGAGAGGGAGAGAGCGAGAGAGAGAGAGAGAAAGAAAGAGTGTGTGTGTGTGCGCGCGCGCGTGTGTGTTTGTGCTGATTGCTGTCTTGACCTTATTAAGTAGAAACAGATTTAAGAATGATAATGAGGTCTAATAGTTAGGAATTTCCCTGACTTTGTCAAACATCAGCCGCATCACACAACTGGTTTTAAACAAGGTTTGTGTCAATTAGAAACACACATACACACAAAGTATGATTTTTTTGTGAAAATAGGGTAGAGACTTGCTGGTGGAGCAGCTAAGTGACCTGGTCGACTGCATACAGAACAAGACCTCTGACCTCTGACCTGTGGAGCTAAGACAGCTTGGGTAATGGTTGCCTTTAACCACAGATCTAGGATCAGAATATCCTACTGATAACCGCTACATCGGTAAAGCAAATATCGGTGACACTTTACTTAAAGTATCCTTATATAATGCATTGTAACTTATTATAAGCCTGTATGTGTAAAGTGGGGGATTTAACAATAAATATATTTATAAAAAATGGTGCACTTTGGCAGTTTACAGTAAAGAAAACTGAATTACAGTGCAGCTTACATAAGATAATAAAAACATGAACATGATTAAAAGGAGAAACACATAAATAAATAAAAAATCAATGTGAACATCTACCCCATCTAATGTCCGTTTAAAGCTATTGATGGAATTGATGGAGTTGGGCTTTTTCTGGTGCTGTCACCATGACATTTTTGAGAATAAACTTGTCTCAGCAACATAGCCTGCATGTTTGCATATTCGATCCAAAGAGGGTAGAGATGTCTTTACCTGTTATTGCTTAACAAGCCTGGCAGAGATGTCTTGTTGAGATACAAATATCCTGTTGGTGTATAGTGGGATACTATGCACCAACAGACAACACACACACACACACACACACACACAAGTAGTTTGATTTTTTGTGAACACTTTTTATTAAACATATAAATAAATATGTGGTAAAGAAATACTGGGATTGAGACAGACAATAGGCTTGACAGACAACAGACTTTGCAGATGTGTACACTGACAGAGATCATAAATAAATAAAACAAAATAAAATAAATCAAAAGAAAGTAGCAATGAACTGACAGCAACTCGCTGACCAGGTACATTTTGTCCATGACCTGAGAGTCCTGCATTGTACTGTATGCTGCCTAGCCAACCAAGCAGAAGATTTGGTCAAATCCATGTTTCCTTTGCTGTCCTAAGAGCAAGAAGGTGCCTACAGTGAGTATATTAGTTGGACAAAAGTAGGCTATATGAAAAGAGAAATACTGTTAATATAACTTATATTAACAGTATTTCTCTTTTCATATAGCCTACTTTTGTCCAACTAATAGCCAGTGCTGGAAAAAGTACCCAATTGTCCTACTTGAGTAAAATAAAATATACCTTAATAGAAAATGACTCAAGTAAAAGTGAAAGTCACCCAGTAAAATCCTACTTGAGTAAAAGTATAAAATAATTGGGTTTTAAATATACTTAAGTATCAAAAGTAAATGTATCTGCTAAAATATACTTAAGTATCAAAAGTAAAAGTATAAATAATTTCAAATTCCTTATATTAAGCAAACCAGAAGGCACCATTTTCTTGTTTTTTAAATGTATGGATAGCCAGGGGTACGCTCCAACACTCAGACATAATTTACAAACGAAGCAAGTGTTTAGTGAGTCCGCTAGATCAGAGGCAGTAGGGATGACCAGGGATGTTCTCTTGATAAGTGTGTGAATTAGACCATATTCCTGTCCTGGTAAGCATTCAAAATGTAACGTGTACTTTTGGGTGTCAGGGAAAATGTATGGAGTAAAAAGTACATTATTTTCTTTAGGAATGTAGTGAGGAAAAAGTAAAAGGTGTCAAAAATATAATTAGTAAAGTAAAATACAGATACCCCTCAAAACCACTTAAGTAGTACTTTAAAGTATTTTTACTTAAGTACTTTACACCACTGCTAATAGCCTAACTACCGACCAGGCAACATTATGTACTAAATGTTCAAATCCTGTTGCTGCAGGAATATTTTGCTAGGACTGATCAAACAAAAAATACAATTAAATAAATACACAATTGATAGTTTCCATATTCAGTTTATGTTACAACCCTGATTCATATTGACTGGTATTTACTAAATATATATTTTAAATACCATACAAATACAAGCTGACACAGGGCTATAGAATAAACTGTTACCTGATAAATAAATGTCTAATCTGTTCTATTAGGTGCAGTCAAGTTCTAGACTGTTTAGAATTTTCATCCAGTGAGGAAGACGACCCATCTTCCACCTCAGATTGTTCCAGGGGTCGAGGTTGACATGGCATGGAGACGGACACGGGGCGGAGTCAGGCACAGCCTGGGATGCGAAATGGAAGAAGGTGTGAGAGAGAACCTTCAACCCAGATGTACACACACACAAGCACGCATGCACACACACACACACATATACACGCAAGTACGAACGCACACATACACTCACCGCTATTTTCAAAGACTGTCTCAATGATTGGGCATGATTGCGGACAACTTCAGGCATGGTGTGGTGGTTACAATCTATTTGGTCCAGTAGGCACCATGTCTGCAGGCAAATATATAATCAAATTACAGTATTAATATCCATGTTTGGCTGGCTATAGGCTGTGTTGTAATGTGTTGAGTTCTATAGAGTTATACGTCACCCACCTCTCTTATTTTTCCAGATTTGTCCTGGGGCAATATCAAGTCCAGCTGTTGGACATAATACATGAAATGATCAACTTTAGAAATCATGTCACACTCGTACACACCTTCACAGCTACAAACTGAATAGAACAGGGCACAGATCAAATTTACAGGCATTAAACATCCGTGTGAATTTCTGCCATTTATTTTCCCAGCATCAATCTGTTAAATGACATTAAAATGTTTTCATTTACTTAGTTACTTTGAGTAAGCATCCTAATATTACACTTTACATACAGTGCCTTCGGAAAGTATTCAGACCCCTTGACTTTTTCCACATTTTGTTACATTACAACCTTACTCTAAAATTGATTAAATCGTTTTTTTCCCCTCATCAATCTACACACAATACTCCATAATGACAAAGCAAAAACAGGTTTTTAGAAATGTTTGCTAATTTATATAGAAACATAAACTTAAATATCACATTTACATAAGTATTCAGACCCTTTACGCAGTACTTTGTTGAAGCAACTTTGGCAGTGATTACAGCATCAAGTCTTCTTGGACATGACACTACGCTTGGCACACCTGTATTTGGGGAGTTTCTTCCATTCTTCTCTGTAGATCCTCTCAAGCTCTGTCAGGTTGGATGGGGAACGTTGCTGCACAGCTATTTTCGGGTCTCTCCAGAAATGTTCGATCGGGTTCAAGTCTGGGCTCTGACTGGGCCACTCAAGGACATTCAGAGACTTGTCCCGAAGCCTCTCCTGCATTGTCTTGGCTGTGTGCTTAGGGTTGTTGTCCTGATGGAAGGTGAACCTTCGCCGCAGTCTGAGGTCCTGAGTGCTCTGGAGCAGGTTTTCATCAATGATCTCTCTGTACTTTGCTCCGTTCATCTTTGCCTCGATCCTGACTAGTCTCCCAGTTCCTGCCGCTAAAAAACATCCCCAAAGCATGATGCTGCCACCGCCATGATTCACCGTAGGGATGGTGTAAGGTTTCATCCAGACATGACGCTTGGCATTCAGGACAAAGAGTTCGATCTTGGTTTCATCAGACCAGAGAATCTTGTTTCTCATGGTCTGAGAGTCTTTAGGTGCCTTTTGGTAAACTCCAAGCGGGCTGTCATGTGCCTTTTACAGAGGAGTGGCTTCCGTCTGGCCACGCTACCATAAAGGCCTGATTGATGGAGTGCTGCAGAGATGGTTGTCCTTCTGGAAAGATCTCCCATCTCCACAGAGGAACTCTGGAGCTCTGTCAGAGTGACCATCGGGTTCTTGATCACCTCCCTGACCAAGGACCTTCTCCCCTGATTGCTCAGTTTGGCCGGGCGGCCAGCTCTAGGAAGAGTCTTGGTGGTTCCAAACTTCTTCCATTTAAGAATGATGGAGGCCACTGTGTTCTTGGGGACCTTCAATGCTGCAGACATTTTTTGGCACCCTTCCCCAAATCTGTGCCTCGACACAATCCTGTCTCGGAGCTCTACGGACAGTTCATTCGACCTCATGGTTTGGTTTTTGCTCTGACATGCACTGTCAACTGGGGAACCTTATATAGACAGGTGTGTTTTTTCCAAATCATGTCCAATCAATTGAATTTACCACAGGTGGACTCCAATCAAGTTGTAGAAACATCTCAAGGATGATCAATGGAAACAGGATGCACCCGAGCTCAATTTCGAGTCTCATAGCAAAGGGTCTGAATACTTATGTAAATAAGGTTTTTCTGTTTTTTATTTGTAATAAATGTGCAAAAACCTGTTTTCACTTTGTCATTATGGGCAAGGGGTCTGAAAACTTTCCGAAGGCACTGTACATCACAGAATACTGAAATATAACAAAACCGTTTGACATAGAAACACCAGATTTTCATTGTTTAAAAAAGAAAATATTTTTAATTATGAAAATAGTAATAACATTCCACATATGAGGCCAAAGAAGGTACTTTTGGTCATTGATTGCAGAAAAGGGCTATGCGATAACGGGTAAAGACATCTCTACCCTCTTTCGATCCAATATGCCAATATGCAAATAGGAAAGCTATGTTGCTGAGACAAGTTTATAATTTTTTTAATCATGGTGACAGTGCTTCAAACAGGCACCAAAAAGACAGTGCCGGAGGAAAGTCCAGGCCAGACCGTGCTATTCCCCATAAGATTTTTATTCATTCTTCACCATTTTTTCTTCAGAAAATATACATTTTCTATTTCAATTAGTAAGACCACTAAACACAATTTACTGAAATAATTGTAGCCGATTAGTCACTGTAACCGCACGCTACACTTTTCTCGCTGTTCTCCTATGTTTCTATTCATCCAATTAGCTAAATACAGGCCTAACAATAACAACACATGCAAGCTATTTGAGTAGCTCTGGCAATGTTTTATTTGTATGAAGTAGACTAGCTCTTATGTTACCTGGATGCTTTAAGTATAGTGTTATTTGCTTTACCGATGTAGCTGTTATAAGTAGGATATTTTGATCCTAGATCTGGGGTTAAAGGCAACCATATCTCAAGCTGTCTTACCTCCAAAGGTGAGAGGTCAGAGTTCTCCTTCTGCATGAGGTTGACCTCGTCACTCAGCCGCTCCACCAGCAATTCCTTTTCATTCTGAGCATGTTCTGCCGATTGGAGGCTGCACAGAACTGGGGGAGCACAGATCCCTCGCACACACACCAACACACACACACACACCACCAGCTCCAAACACGCCACTGAGATATAGAGAGAGAGGGTGAGAGAGAGAGAGAGAGAGAGAGAGAGAAGGAAGGAGACAATGAGGAGGAAGGGAAATTAGTTAGTTCAATAAATGTTTTCCCCACCATTATGTAAGTGATGCTATCTGCATGGTGGTATGTTACTCTAAATGGATGATAAAATACTTTAAGCCAAACAGAACCCCTGAATCCTCGCTACACCCCCAACCAAGGCAATTCTATACTTACTTTGCTCTGTGTTGTTAGCCTATGGGCTACTCCGTCTCTGTAGTGCAGGTAGAAGTAGCCACCTGATTTCCTATATGAAATAAGAGAATAGTCTTTCTCTGTGTTGCAGGCCGTGGCGCTCAGGTAGCTTAGTGGTGCTTGCAATCAATACTCTACATTAAGGCCATGGTGATCCTTATTTATATGGGGGGTTGAAACATAGAAATGGGATGTGAGTAATGTACAGAAAGAGAGGGACTGGATGGTGAACAGAGTCAGAGTTTCATAGAATTATGTTGTGAAAGGCATCCATGCCTCAGTTACGGAAAGGAGATGGGTCTTGCCTAACATCTGTCTGGAAGTTAAATTGGAGAAAATCCCGGTTGTCCATCAAGTCATTACCTGTCGGATGACACTGACTAATCTTGCATAAGGTCATAATTAGTGTGATCTTCCTTTGCTTGTTAAGACTGAGAATACCATTACTATCATTATGGTTTTCCATGGAATGGACATCATTGACATATATCAATTAAATCATTACTATGCCAACGCATCATATCCTCTTACTCACACTACTGGGTTTATTTTCACTCTGCTGTTAAGATGTAGTACCATGGTGAAACCATGTTCCTCACAAACAGATAGGCTATTTGTCAGCTGTAGATCACAGCTGTAGAACAATCAGTTACTACAGTGCATGTTTAGAAGATGATAATCTGTGAAACTCACTCCTCAGCCTGCAGTGCCCTTTGTACCATTGAATGTAACTGCTCAAATATACTTAAGTATCAAAAGAAAAAGTATGAATCATTTCAAATTCCTTATATTAAGCAAACCAGAAGGCACCATTTTCTTGTTTTTTAAATGTATGGATAGCCAAGGGCACGCTCCAACACTCAGACATAATTTACAAACGAAGCAAGTGTTTAGTGAGTCCGCAAGATCAGAGACAGTAGGGATGACCAGGGATGTTCTCTTGATAAGTGTGTGAATTAGACCATTTTCCTGTCCTGGTAAGCATTCAAAATGTAACGAGTACTTTTGGGTGTCAGGACAAAAATTTATGGAGTAAAAAGTACATTATTTTCTTTAGGAATGTAGTGAGGAAAAAGTAAAAGGTGTCAAAAATATAATTAGTAAAGTAAAATACAGATACCCCTCAAAACCACTTAAGTAGTACTTTAAAGTATTTTTACTTAAGTACTTTACACCACTGCTAATAGCCTAACTACCGACCAGGCAACATTATGTACTAAATGTTCAAATCTTGTTGCTGCAGGAATATTTTGCTAGGACTGATCAAACAAAAAATACAATTAAATAAATACACAATTGATAGTTTCCATATTCAGTTTATGTTACAACCCTGATTCATATTGACTGGTATTTACTAAATATATATTTTAAATACCATACAAATACAAGCTGACACAGGGCTATAGAATAAACTGTTACCTGATAAATAAATGTCTAATCTGTTCTATTAGGTGCAGTCAAGTTCTAGACTGTTTAGAATTTTCATCCAGTGAGGAAGACGACCCATCTTCCACCTCAGATTGTTCCAGGGGTCGAGGTTGACATGGCATGGAGACGGACACGGGGCGGAGTCAGGCACAGCCTGGGATGCGAGATGGAAGAAGGTGTGAGAGAGAACCTTCAACCCAGATGTACACACACACAAGCACGCATGCACACACACACACACATATACATGCAAGTACGAACGCACACACACACTCACCGCTATTTTCAAAGACTGTCTCAATGATTGGGCATGCTTGCGGACAACTTCAGGCATGGTGTGGTGGTTACAATCTATTTGGTCCAGTAGGCACCATGTCTGCAGGCAAATATATAATCAAATTACAGTATTAATATCCATGTTTGGCTGGCTATAAGCTGTGTTGTAATGTGTTGAGTTCTATAGAGTTATACGTCACCCACCTCTCTTATTTTTCCAGATTTGTCCTGGGGCAATATCAAGTCCAGCTGTTGGACATAATACATGAAATGATCAACTTTAGAAATCATGTCACACTCGTACACACCTTCACAGCTACAAACTGAATAGAACAGGGCACAGATCAAATTTACAGGCATTAAACATCCGTGTGAATTTCTGCCATTTATTTTCCCAACATCAATCTGTTAAATGACGTTAAAATGTTTTAATTTACTTAGTTACTTTGAGTAAGCATCCCAATATTACACTTTACATACAGTGCCTTCGGAAAGTATTCAGACCCCTTGACTTTTTCCACATTTTGTTACATTACAGCCTTATTCTAAAATTGATTAAATTGTTTTTTACCCTTATCAATCTATACACAATACTCCATAATGACAAAGCAAAAACAGGTTTTTAGAAATATTTGCTAATTTATATAAAAACATAAACTTAAATATCACATTTACATAAGTATTCAGACCCTTTACTCAGTACTCTGTTGAAGCACCTTTGGCAGTGATTACAGCATCGAGTCTTCTTGGGCATGACGCTACAAGCTTGGCACACCTGTATTTGGGGAGTTTCTTCCATTCTTCTTTGTAGATCCTCTCAAGCTCTGTCAGGTTGGATGGGGAATGTTGCTGAACAGCTATTTTCGGGTCTCTCCAGAAATGTTCGATCGGGTTCAAGTCCGGGCTCTGACTGGGCCACTCAAGGACATTCAGAGACTTGTCCCGAAGCCACTCCTGCATTGTCTTAGCTGTGTGCTTAGGGTTGTTGTCCTGTTGGAAATTAAATCTTCGCCCCAGTCTGAGGTCCTGAGTGCTCTGGAGCAGGTTTTCATCAATGATCTCTCTGTACTTTGCTCTGTTCATCTTTGCCTCGATCCTGACTAGTCTCCCAGTCCCTGCCGCTAAAAAACATCCCCAAAGCATGATGCTGCCACCACCATGATTCACCGTAGGGATGGTGCCAGGTTCCCTCCAGACGTGACGCTTGGCATTCAGGACAAAGAGTTCGATCTTGGTTTCATCAGACCAGAGAATCTTGTTTCTCATGGTCTGAGAGTCTTTAGGTGCCTTTTGGTAAACTCCAAGCGGGCTGTCATGTGCCTTTTACAGAGGAGTGGCTTCCGTCTGGCCACGCTACAATAAAGGCCTGATTGATGGAGTGCTGCAGAGATGGTTTTCCTTCTGGAAAGATCTCCCATCTCCACAGAGGAACTCTGGAGCTCTGTCAGAGTGAGCATCGGGTTCTTGATCACCTCCATGACCAAGGCCCTTCTCCCCCGATTGCTCAGTTTGGCCGGGTGGCCAGCTCTAGGAAGAGTCTTGGTTGACCTTCAATGCTGTAGACATTTTTTGGTACCCTTCCCCAGATCTGTGCCTCGACACAATCCTGTCTCGGAGCTCTACGGACAGTTCATTTGACCTCATGGTTTGGTTTTTGCTCTGAAATGCACTGTCAACTGTGGGACCTTATATAGACAGGTGTGGGCCTTTCCAAATCATGTCCAATCAATTGAATTTACCACAGGTGGACTCCAATCAATTTGCAGAAACATGTCAAGGATGATCAATGGAAACAGGATGCACCTGAGCTCAATTTCGAGTCTCATAGTAATTGTAATAAATAAATGTGCAAAAACCTGTTTTCACTTTGTCATTATGGGGTATTGTGTGTAGATTGCTGAAGATAATTTTTTAAAATCCATTTTAGAATAAGGCTGTAATGTAACAAAATGTGGAAAAAGTCAAGGGGTCTGAAAACTTTCCAAAGGCACTGTACATCACAGAAGACTGAAATATAACAAAACTGTTTGACATAGAAACACCAGATTTTCATCGTTTAAAAAAAGTATCTTTATTAATTATGAAATTATGAAAAATAGTAATAACATTCCACACATGAGGCCAAAGAAGGTACTTTTGGTCATTGACTGCAGAAAAGGGCTATGCGATAATGGGTAAAGACATCTCTACCCTCTTTCGATCCAATATGCCAATATGCAAATAGGAAAGATATGTTGCTGAGACAAGTTTATAATTTTTTTAATGATGGTGACAGTGCTTCAAACAGGCACCAAAAAGTCCATGCCAGAGGAAAGTCCAGGCCAGACCGTTCTATTCCCCATAAGATTTTTATTCATTCTTCACCATTTTTTCTTCAGAAAATATACCTTTTCTATTTCAATTAGTAAGACCACTAAACACAATTTACTGAAATAATTGTAGCCGATTAGTCACTCTAACCGCACGCTACACTTTTCTCGCTGTTCTCCTATGTTTCTATTCATCCAATTAGCTAAATACAGGCCTAACAATAACAACACATGCAAGCTATTTGAGTAGCTCTGGCAATGTTTTATTTGTATGAAGTAGACTAGCTCTTATGTTACCTGGATGCTTTAAGTATAGTGTTATTTGCTTTACCGATGTAGCTGTTATAAGTAGGATATTTTGATCCTAGATCTGGGGTTAAAGGCAACCATATCTCAAGCTGTCTTACCTCCAAAGGTGAGAGGTCAGAGTTCTCCTTCTGCATGAGGTTGACCTCGTCACTCAGCCGCTCCACCAGGAATTCCTTTTCATTCTGAGCATGTTCTGCCGATTGGAGGCTGCACAGAACTGGGGGCGCACAGATCCCTCGCACACACACCAACACACACACACACACCACCAGCTCCAAACACGCCGCTGAGAAATAGAGAGAGAGGGTGAGAGAGAGAGAGAGAGAGAGAGAGAGAGAGAGAGAGAGAGAGAGAGAGAGAGAGAGAGAGAGAGAGAGAGAGAGAGAGAGAGAGAGAGGAAGGAGACAATGAGGAGGTAGGGAAATGTGTGTTTGTATGCATTTGTCTGTGCCTATGTTTGTGTTGCTTCACAGTCCCCACTGTTCCATAAGATGTATTTTTATCTGTTTTTTAAATCAAATGTTTCTGCTTGCATGAGTTACTTGATATGGAATAGAGTTCCATGTAGTCATCTTGGCTCTATGTAGTACTCTGCGCCTCCCATAGTCTGTTCTGGACTTGGGGAATGTGAAGAGACCTCTGGTGGCATGTCTTGTGGGGTATGCATGGGTGTCCGAGCTGTGTGCCAGTAGTTCAAACAGATAGCTCGGTGCATTCAACATGTCAATACCTCTCACAAATACAAGTAGTGATGAAGTCAATCTCTCCTCCACTTTGAGCCAGGAGAGATTGACATGCATATTATTAATGTTAGCTCTCTGTGTACAGCCGTGCTGGCCCTTGCATGTACACAGAGAGCTAACAATTTTCCTAAGTCCCTCTTTGTGGCACCTGACCACACGACTGAACAGTAGTCCAGGTGCGACAAAACTAGGATCTGCCTTGTGCGACAAAACTAGGTGCGACAAAACTAGGATCTGCTTTGTTGATATTGCTGTTAAGAAGGCAGAGCAGCGCTTTATTATGGACAGACTTCTCCCCATCTTAGCTACTGTTGTATCAATATGCTTTGACCATGACAGTTTACAATCCAGGGTTACTCCAAGCAGTTTAGGCACCTCAACTTGCTCAATTTCCACCTTATTCATTACAAGATTTAGTTGAAGTTTAGGGTTTAGTGAATGATTTGTCCCAAATGCAATGCTTTTAGTTTTTGAAATATTTAGGACTAACTTAGTCCTTGCAACCAATTCTGAAACTAAATGCAGCTCTTTGTTAAGCGTTGCTGTCATTTCAGTCGCTGTAGTAGCTGATGTGTATAGTGTTTACTCAAAGCTCATAGGCTTTACTCAAAGCCAGTGGCATGTCGTTTAGTAAAGATTGAAAAAAGTAAGGGGCCTAGACAGCTGCCCTGGGGAATTCCTGATTCTACCTGGATGATGTTGGATGGGCTTCCATTAAAGAACACCCTCTGTGTTCTGTTAGACAGGTAACTCTTTATCCACAATATAGCAGGGGATGTAAAGCCATAACACATACGTTTTTCCAGCAGCAGACTATGATCGATGATGTCAAAAGCCACACTGAAGTCTAAGAAAACAGCCCCCACAATCTTTTTATCATACATTTCTCTCAGCCAATCATCAGTCATAAGTGCTGTGCTTGTTGAATGTCCTTCCTTATAAGCGTGCTGAAAGTCTGTTGTCAATTTGTTTACTATAAAATAGCATTGTATCTGGTCAAACACCTTTTTTTCCAAAAGTTTACTAAGGGTTGGTAACAGGCTGATTGGTTGGCTATTTGAGCCAGTTAAGGGGGCTTTACTATTCTTAGGTAGGGGAATGACTTTTGCTTCCCTCCTTTTGCTTCCCTCTAGGCCTGAGGGCACACACTCTAGTTGGCTTAAATTGAAGATATGGCAAATAGGAGTGGCAATATCGTTCAGTATTATCCTCAGTAAGTTGACATTTTTGCCCAAAATTTCATTTAAGGTGCTCCAAAGCTTTTTACTATCATTATTTATGTAATGTGTCTTTGTTTCATAGTGTAGTTTCTTCTTCTTTTTATTGTTTAGTCACATGATTTCTCAATTTGCAGTACGTTTGCCAATCGGTTGTGAAACCAGACTTATTTGCCATTTATTTTGCCTCATCCCTCTCAACCATACAATTTTTCAATTCCTCATCAATTCACAGGGATTTAACAGTTTTTACAGTCATTTTCTTAATAGGTGCATGCTTATTAGTAACTGGGATAAGCAATTTCATAAATGTGTGAAGTGCAGCATCTGGTTTCTTCTCATTACACAGCACGGAACAACACATATTTGTTACATTAACAACATAGGAATCTCTACAAACCTTTTGTATGACCTCTTATACACTATGTTAGGCCCAGCCTTTGGAACTTTGGTTTTCCTAGATACTGTATGGCTACTATATTGTGATCACTACATCAGGTGGATTTGGATACTGCTTTCAAACAAATTTCTGCAGCATTAGTAAAGATGTGATTAATACATTTTGATGATTTATTTCCTGTGCTGTTTGTAACTACACTGGTAGGTTGACTGAACCAGGTTGCAGGTACTAGTTACAGTTTGAAGCTTTCTCTTGAGTGGGCGGCCTGATGAAAGCCAGTCAATATTTCAATCACCCGGAAAATATACCTCTCTGTTGATATCACATACATTATCAAGCATTTCACATATGTTATCCAGATACTGACTGTTAGCACTTGGTGGTCTATAGCAGCTTCCCACCAGAATGGGCTTTAGGTGAGGCAGATTAACCTTTAGCCATATTATTTCAACAGTATTTAACATTAGATCCTCTCTAAGTTTTACAGGAATGTCGTTCTGAATATAAACAGCCACACCTCCCCCTTTGGCATTTCTGCATTTTCTGTAGATCTTATAACCGTGTTTTGCGACCACCGTATCATCAAAGGTATTATCTAAGTGAGTTTCAGAGATTTTCAGAATATCAATGTCATCTGTTACTAGCAAATTATTGATTTCATGAACCTTGTTTCTTAAGCTACATATGTTAATGTGGGCTATTTTTAGCACTTTTCTGGGATGCTTGATTGTTTTTATTGCTTCACTGGGAAGCTTAGCAAAGGTAGACATACTCAGGTTATTTTTATTAGTGCAGGGTGAGCTTCACACAGTGGACTTCCTACTAGGGCACACCACCTCAGTGCTAACAGTATTACTCTGGTTCATAGGCATATGATTACTGCATACAATAGCTGTAGAATCAGCAGAGGCATTCCGGGCAGTAAGAGGGACTTAAATTAGGTTAGTTACATTGCGTCTTCCAGCGCTCCTGGGATAATGTACATTTGTTGAAGCATTATGACAACTCAGTGACACAATGGTAGGGATTAAATGAGCTAGGCTTGGGTCCTTGATAAGTCATTGTCTCAATGCAGCCTTATAATGCTGTGAAAGGATCCAGGAACCCAAATGATTTGGGTAGAGCCCATCCTCCTTATAATACGAGCTTTGTTTCCAGAAGGTATCAAAATGTTCAATAAATGTTACACCCATAGAGCTGCAATAGTCTCGTAGCCAGTTATGGAGGATCTGCTGAACCGTTCAATGCCAAGATTTAGAAAGGGCAGAGGGCCAGGCATTATGGGGTGTTTGTTGGTGTCAAGTAGTAACCCAATCAGTTCTTTAAAACCCATCTTCAGCTGTTCTGAGCTGCCTCATAATGTCATTGAATCCCACATTAACTATGATAGACTCAATTTCCTGATGCCGATTTACACATCGACAGGGCTGTAGTGGAGCGGGTCGAGAGCTTCAAGTTCCTTGGTGTCCAAATCACTAAGGACCAATCATGATCCAAACACACCAACACAGTCGTGAAGAGGGCATGACATGCCTATTCCCCCTTCGGAGGCTAAAATGATTTGGCATGGGACCTCAGATCCTCAAAAAGTTATACAGCTGCACCATCGAGAGCATCCTGACTGGTTGCATCACTGCTTAGTATGGCAACTGTTCGGCATCCGACTGCAAAGGCACTACAGAGGTAGTGCATACAGCCCAGTACATCACTGAAGCCGAGCTTCCTGCCATCCAGGACCTCTATACCAGGCGTTGTCAGAGGAAGGCCCTAAAAATGGTCAAAGACTCCAGACACCCAAGTCATAGACTGTTTTCTCTGCTACCACACGGCAAGTGGTACCAGTGCGCCAAGTCTGGGACCAAAAGGATCCTTAACAGCTTCTACCCCCAAGCCATAAGACTGATGAACAGTTAATCAAATGGCTACGTGGACTATTTGCATTGCCCCCTTATTATACCCCTTGATGACTTATAAATCACTGACTCTCTTGCACAGGCTCAATGTACACTGACAGGACTCTAACCACACACTCACACATACTACACTGACATTCCAACACACACACACACACACACACACAAAACACACACACACACACACATGCATATTGACTCCACACACACACACACACACACACACACACACACACATACATTCACATTCCTTCACACCCTTTACATACGCTGCTGGTACTCTCTGTTTATTATCTATGCATAGTCACTTTACCCCTACCTACATGTACATATTACCTCAATTACCTCGACTACCCTGTACCCCTGCAGATTGACTCGGTGCCGGTACCCCTTGTATATAGCCTCGTTATTGTTATTTTATTGTGTTACTATTTTTCCTTTAGTTTAATTAGCAAATTTTTCTTAATTACTTTTTTTAAACTCTACATTGTTGTTAAAGGGCTCGTAAGTAAGCATTTCACGGTAAGCTCTACACCTGTTGTATTCGGCGCATGTGACAAATACAATTTCATTTTAACTTGTGATCAGACCAGCTCAGTTCATAAACTAAAAGTTTCAGACATACAGTTTGCAATACCATTTCTGGCCTGCAGGCGTCACCCTGGTCTCAGGGACCGTGGCCCCATATCCTATGGCGTGTGCTCTGAAGGAAAGGGGGGCCCATTTAATTGAGAGGGTACCCAAAGAAAATGTTGGCACTATCAGAGGGCACAGATAGAGAAGGTGAAAATGTAGTGTTTCTGTCATGTAATATGTGAAACTTAACGTCACCCATTCTAATAGGTATATTGGAAAAGGGAGATTTTCTTATTTTCATGTTTTTATGTGAAAAGCTGAAAATCTTCTTCCTCTCCTCACTCACTTTTTCATCATTGTCACTTTCCAGGAGCCTACAGGTAGCCTACACCCATTAGTCCTCATTGGCAGAGAAAGCCATGAGAAAGACAAAGGAGCGCAAAGCACAAATAGGTTAGTGGGAGTTGGAGTGGGACTGGGCGGATTGCTAGGAAGTCAAATTCAGAGAGAAAGGAGAGTCAGCCAGAGAGAGAGAGAGGAGTACAAGAAAAAAACGTTTACATTATGCCGTGTCAGTAAAGACTCGAAAAGAACACGGTGTGGTTTTAATATAAGAGACCAGTGGGGTTTTTTAGGAGGGGAAGAGAAGAAATAGAAGAACGTGTCATTTGAATAAAAAAAAGTCATAGAAAATAGTTTTCTACAGCTAGAAAGTTTCTCTCAACGTTCTGTAGTTTATTTTTTTTGAAGAAAAACAACTGAAGTAAGTATTTTTTTTATTGGAAACTTTAACATATTTTAGTTGACTTTGTATGTAAAAGCTAGCAAATGTGCCGAAATGCCACAAAAGCAAGCACCGGCCTCACTTCTCACACACGTGGCACGATACTTCTAACTGGAGCTATTTCATTACATTTTGGTTTAGCTGAAGCATCTGAATGGCGTTTTAGCAGTTGCTTTCAGACGTAGCTACCTATATATGCTTGTTAATTCGTTATTAAAATGACAATAGTCGATTTGTTATGTTAAGATATTTGCTTGTTGTTATCTTTGGATGACAACAATGCCAATGAATTAGGCCTACATAGCTAGCTAGCTTGTTAGCGGAGCTGATGTTAAGCAGGTTAGCTAACGTTATCATTTTGGAAATTACTGTAGTTAACCAAGCCAGGTAACGTTACCTAGCAACTTTAGTCCACATTTGGCAAACCGTCAATGTGAATATTTTGGCATTGAAACTAGCTAGCTAACTACAGCTAGCTAATGTGATGGAGATGTGTAAAAAGAAACGTTAGGGAACTTCACTTCCTTCCTAACATAGCAAAGACTTAAGAAGAGCAACTACCACCCCACAGAGTCGGTAACCAGAGACAGGTTCGAGGTCCGCAGAGAGACAGCTGTGAGCGAGTCACTGACCACGCACTATCGGCGGGTTTGCGTTTTTAGACACGGTGGGGAAAAGAAGTCCCGTGCTCTGTGTCGTTTATTCAATGACAACTTGAAAGTAAATTGTTTCCCCTGACGTCTTGTCCTGTTGTCCAGCTCGTGGAGGTTGGTAAACCCCACTGGTCAAGCCAAGGTCAGATTCAGAATGATCCCTTGTGGAGAGAGAGAGAGTCAAGAGAATTACAGTTTTCAAAACTCTGTGTAATAATAACCATATCATAAGGCTTTTTAATAGGCTTCCACACATTTTCAAACCTCTAACCTTCACACAGCCTTATCCATAGCTGAGAAAATATCAAGTAGAAGTTTGTTACAGCATGTTGCATCATTCAGCTGTATCCTAGCTAGAATGGCGGTGTACAGTAGTCTGCAATACAGGCACTGCAGGAAATAATGTGGGTTTGTGGTCCTCCATTTCTCGCTCTTTCTCCGATGCACACAGACATTACACACTTCACTGTGATATGATAGGGATTGACAGGTGTTTGTTAACTGTAAATTACCTTGTTTCTTTGTGCTTCTCCTTGTTTGCAAGCCTATGTAGTGTGTATTCACCTCAGCTCCCACGACTGTGCTAATGTAGGAGTCATTCAGTTGAGTTGGGTGTAAACCTGTCTTTGCGTCTAGTGTTGGATTCAGTCTCTCACTGTCAGAGATTTGTTGAATGGTGAAGGTGAATCATTGAAAAACAAATGCAAGGGGATGGAATTTAGATGTTTTAATTTTGAGTAGTGCACAAAAAAGAACATGTCCACATTTCCTACACCGGTACAGTCACCCTTCTATTCTCCCCTCTTTATATCAAACAACTAATGACCCACTCAAGGCCAAGGGGAAGGAAAGAGTAATAACAGCACAAGTAGGGGGGGGAAAGAGGTGTGAAATCTTGTGAAGTGAGAGAATGTGTGCGATATGCAGAGGAGAGAGGAGGGAAAGAAAGGGACAGACTTGTATACCTCAGTTTGCACTCTGTTATCATGTTTCTGTAATTGCACATGCTACCACTGGCACACACAGGTTACTTCAGGCACAGATACACCTCGCTCTCATCTAAAATAGCACAGAGATGAGCTTTGCCAGGCCTTTTCTCTGTACACTCTTAGTAAAAAAGGGTTATTCGGCTGTCCCCATAAGAGAACCCTTTTGGTTCCAGGTAGAACCCTCTGGAAGGGTTCTACCTGGAACCAAAAAGGGTTATCCTATGGGGACAGCCGAATAACCCTTTATATTCTAGAGAGCACCTTTTTTTCTGAGAGTGTAGGGCTACCGGTATGTGTGTGGACTGGAAGGGATTCTCTGGAAGTCCAATTTGTGTGACTACTGTAGATCCTAGGACTAGGCCCTTTACTTAGCTGGTGCATACTGTTGTTGTGGAGACAGTGTTATTGTCGCAGTCAGTCAATGTCCTCTATTCCCTCGGAATCACAGATAGCACACTAGTAACTCAAAATATTAGAACGTGACCATCACAATTTTAAGATGGGTAAATAACTCTACAAATGATGAGGAATAGCATGGTATAAACAGAAGTTGGATGATTTTCAATATAATGTTACTGTACATTTACAGACCTAAGTTTCGAGTGGCGCAGTGGTCTATGGCACTGCATCGCAGTGCTAGCTGTGCCACTAGAGATCCTGGTTCGAATCTAGGCTCTGTCGTAGCCGGCTGCGACCGGGAGACACATGGGGCGGCGCATAAGTCGTCCAGGGTAGGGGAGGGAATGGCCGGCAGGGATGTAGCTCAATTGGTAGAGCATGGCGTTTGCAACGCCAGGGTTGTGGGTTCGATTCCCATGGGGGGCCAGTATGTAAAATATATAAATAATGTATGCACTCAATAACTGTTAGTCGCTCTGGATAAGAGCGTCTGCTAAAATGTAAATAAGTTGTTAAGTGCCTGTAAAGATGTTACTCATTGTTGAGAGGGTAAAGAGAGTCCTGTGTGTGATTGTGTCCCCAGCATGGGGTGTCAGTTACAAGACAAATCCCCCTCTTCAGATACTTTCTTGGGACAAAGGAGTGCGCTGGACTATGCTTAATCACATTACACACATGCACACACACTCTCTATCTCCCCCCGACACACACCACCCATTTTTTTCTCTCTCTCACAGCCATCTCTCAATAAAACACATGCTCTCGGTCTGTCCTTAACACACACATGCAGTTTTGTATTGCTATCCCTGTGGGGACCAAATAATTGATTCCCATCCAAAATCCTATTTTCCCTAACCCTAAATCTAACCCTTAACCATAAGCCTAACTTTAACCCCTAACCCTAAAACTATACTTAATCCCTAACCCTAAACTTAATTATAATCCTAATTGTAAACCTAACCCCTAAGCCTAAAATAGCATTTTGCCTCGTTGGGACCAGCAAAATGGCCCTACTTGTCCAAATGTTCCTTGTTTTACTGTTCCTGTGAGGACTTCTGGTACCACAAGGATAGTAAATGTTTGCAACGCCAGGGTTGTGGGTTCGATTCCCACGGGGGGCCAGTATAAAAAAATATGTATTCACTAACTGTAAGTCGCTCTGGATAAGAGCGTCTGCTAAATGACTAAAATGTAAATGTAAAACCAAAACACACACACGGGACTCCCTTGGGTTTGTTCACATCTGTCCAACCCCCACTTAGGCAAACTCAAGTCCACTGACACAGACCCCCCTCTCTTTCCTCTCCCCCCTATTTCACTGCCATGTCTTTTTTATTCTCAACTGCTCACTCAGTCCTTTTTTATGAGTGTGTGCAGGTGGTCATGACCGGACAGCAGGCTACTTGATGTTGGCTGTTGGTCATGTCAGAGACTGATGTCACCTGTCCTCTATGGTGTGTGTGTGTGGGGCAGAGGCAGACTGTTGTCTTCTATTGATTTAACCCTCCTGTAGCTCAGTTGGTAGAGCATGGCGCTTGCAACGCCAGGGTTGTGGGTTCGTTTCCCACGGGGGGCCAGTATGAAAAATGTATGCACTCACTAACTGTAAGTCGCTCTGGATAAGAGCGTCTGCTAAATGACTAAAATGTAAATGTAAACAAAAAATGGTATTTATTCTGAAAGACGACCATGGGATTTGGTGGGTGATGTGCCAAGACCTTGTTTGTCAGAGCTGTTTGAACTCTTTCTAAATTTCAGTGAGGTGACTCACTGACTGGATCCTAGCCAGTGTCCACTTGTCAAAGTGACATACTGGCCTATAGCTGGAAATGTGTAGTCTAATACTGGACTGTTGGCTGCAACATCTACATGAATTAATATCTCTCTCTCTCCGCAGCAATGGCGCCCTCTCTCCTCCAGGCCTATAGGAGGCGCTGGTGGATGGCTGTGACGGCGGTGTTGGAGAACCTGCTGTGTTCTGCCGTGCTGCTGGGATGGGGCTCCCTCCTCCTCATGCTGAAGGGCGAGGGCTTCTACTCACACCTCTGCTCAGGTAGGACACACACAATCAGAGGAGGAAGACACATACACGCTGTCCCTCATGCCCACACACTATTCCTCAGTATACATTATCAGCATGAGGGGTAACCTCTCCCACTCTCACTCCGCCCCTTCTCTCCCATAGAGAACGACACGAATGCCCACGAGCTGGCGGTGGGCAACATGTCCTCCTGGGAGAGTGGTAACTGGGTGAGCTGTGTGGACCAGGAGGAGATGCTCAACCTGGGCTTCACCATCGGCTCCTTCCTCCTCAGCGCTGCCACCCTGCCCCTTGGCATCCTCATGGACAAGTACGGCCCGCGCCCACTACGCCTCCTTGGCAGGTAATAATAGAACATTAACTAGTGGTGGGTACCAATAGCGATAATTCGATATGATATCGATATCGTTTGATATGGATATGAGCAAGGTATATCGTGATTTCGGTTTATCCTTGCCGTAAACCTACACTATTATGTAAAAGAGCATACATTACTGTTGGGGGCGCCGGTAGCCTTGAGTTAGCCGGAGAGTTACCGGCTTCAATATCCTGTATACCATCAACCGCCGTTGTGCCCGTGAGCAAGGCACTTTACCACTAAGTGATCCAGGGCCGCTGCTCGGCAATAAAGCAAATATTTTAATGTATGATATTGTTCCTGCAGGCACAAGACCCTCTCACAGGTTCTCACCTTCCACCCCAAAGTTTTTTGGGGTATTTCTTTCATTAGTCCATTGTTGATATAGACCCAAAATGTTATCAGGATATATCACTTTCAAATACTTGAAAACTTGATTGCTGACATGCAAAACATTTTGGGACTATATCAACAATGGACTAATGAAACAAATACCAAAATATCATTTTTGGGTGGCATTTTCCTTTAAGTATGCTAAGTTGAGAGCCTGTGAGAAGGTCTTGTGCCTGCAGGAACAATGCCATAATGAAACAAATACAAAAATATCATTTTTGGGTGGAGTTTTCCTTTAACTGCCTGCTGATGGCCATCATCGGGCTTCCCATTGTATTCAAACTGATTGGGTATGTTAAGCCCCCCGGTACATTCACACCTTGCCCAAAGATTCAGATTGTTTAATTGTCACATGTACAGGGTTGCAGGTGTGATTGCAGGGTACAGTGAACATCTTAGGCTTCGAACTCCAACATGCAGCACTAGTGAAAAAAACAATGAAAATGGAAATAAAAACAATAGAAATTGAAATAGCACTATATACATCATAACAACTGTGGCAGTGATGAATAAATACATGTCCATTGGAGTGGAGGCAGAATAAAGAATGTTCAGGGGATGCGGTGGAAAGACCATAGGGGAATGTCCATAGGGGGAGTAGCAGGGGGGAATGTCCATAGGGGGAGTAGCAGGGGGGAATCCTAATTGTAAACCTAACCCCTAAGTGTCTGTGTGGTTAGACCATTTCAGCTTCTCTGAGATGTGTACGCCGAGGAATTTGAAGTTATTGACCGTCTCCACAGCGGTCCTGTTGATGAGGATGGGGGCGTGTCCCGCCTGGTTCCTCCTGAAGTCCACAATCAGCTCCTTTGTTTTGCTAACGTCGAGGGAGAGGTTGTTTACCTGGCACCACGCCGTCAGAGTGCCTACCTCCTCTCTGTAGGCTGTCTTGTCGTTGTTGGTGATCAGGCCTACTACTGTCGTGTCGACAGTGGACTTGATGATGGAGTTGGAACTGTGTGAGGCCACGCAGTCGTGGGTATACAGAGAATACAGGAGGGGACTGAGGATGCACCTTTGTGGGGCCCCTGTGTTGAGGATCAGTGTTGAGGAGGTAATGTTGCTTACCTTCACCACCTGGGGGTGGCCCGTCAGGAAGTCCAGGACCCAGTTGCATAGGGAGGAGTTCAGACCCAGGGCTGTGAGCTTTCTAATGAGCTTATAGGGCACTATGGTATTGAAGGCCAAGCTGTAGTCAATGAACAGCATCCTCACATATGCGTTCCTTTTGTCCAGGTGGGTAAGGACAGTGTGCAGTGCAATGGCAATTGCGTCGTCCATGGATCTGTCAGGGCGGTAGGCGAATTGGAGAGGGTCGAGTGTGTCGGGGAGGGAGGAGGTGATATGGTCTTTAACTTGCCTCGAAGCACCTCATGATGACGGAAGTGAGTGCTACTGGTCGGTAGTCATTCAGTTCAGTTACTTTCCCTTTCTTGGGCACAGGGATGATGGTGGACATCTTGAAGTAGGTGGGTATAGAGGCCTGAGCTAGGGAGAGATTGAAAATGCCAGAGAACACAACAGCCAGCTGGTCTGCACATGCTCTGAGGGCACGGCTAGAGATGCCATCTGGGCCGGCAGCCTTGCGAGGGTTAACAAGTTTGAATGACTTACATACGTCCTCATTGGAGACCGTGAGTGTGTAGCTCACATTGTCATCGGGGGCTCTCCTCGGCAGCTCAGTGTCATTGTGCTCGAATCTTGAGACAAATATGTTTAGCACGTCTGATAGGGTGGCAAAATTAAGACAGTTATACATTTTTAAAAACATTACAATACATTCATAACAGATTTCACAACATATTGTGTTCCCTCAGGCATCTACTCTACTACCACATATCTATAACACAAAATCCATGTGTACATTTGTGTATAGTGCGTATGTTATCGTGTGTTTGTATGCATGTGTCAAAATATGTGTTGCTTCACACATAAGGTGCATTTTTATCTGTTTTTTAAAATCTAATTTTACTGCTGGCATGAGTTACCTGATGTGGTGGCATGTCTTGTGGGGTATGCATGGGTGTCCGAGCTGTGTGCCAGTAGTTCAAACAGACAGCTTGGTGCATTCAACATGTCAATACCTCTCACAAATACAAGTAGTGATGAAGTCAATCTCTCCTCCACTTTGAGCCAGGAGAGATTGACATGCATATTATTGTTATTGTTAGCTCTTTATGTACATGTGACGAATACTGAGGAAACGAAGAGGCAGGACGCAGACACAGGAATTAACAAGGTCAAGGTTTACTCAAACAATGACAAAGAGAATTAACAAAGATAGAGTACATGACACGAAGCAAAACAATCACACACAACATCCTACAGAACAGTCCAGGGCTAAATAGCGCTAGTGATGAGATGATGAGGAGCAGGTGTGCTGGAGGTGATTAGGGTGCGTTGGGTTTCCATTCCGGTGTTGCCGAGGTGGTGTGCTCAGACCGGTGGCTCAGTAAACCGGCGAATCAGAGCGCCGGAGGGGAGCAACGGGAGGAGACGTGACAGTACATCCAAGGGCCAACCGTGCTGCCCTGTTCTGAGCCAATTGCAATTTTCCTAAGTCCCTCTTTGTGGCACCTGACCACACGACTGAACAGTAGTCCAGGTGCGACAAAACTAGGGCCGTAGGACCTGCCTTGTTGATATTGCTGTTAAGAATGCAGAGCTGCGCTTTATTATAGACAGACTTCTCCCCATCCTAGCTACTGGTGTATCAATATGTTTACAATCCAGGGTTACTTCAAGCAATTTAGTCTCCTCAACTTGCTCAATTTCCATATTATTCATTGCAAGATTTAGTTGAGGTTTAGGGTTTAGTGAATGATTTGTCCCAAATACAATGCTTTTAGTTTTTGAAATACTTAGGACTAACTTATTCCTTGCCACCCATTCTGAAACTTAACTGCAGCTCTTTGTTAAGGGTTGCTGTCATTTCAGTCACTGTGGTAGCTGACGTGTATAGTGTTGAGTCATCTGCATACATAGACACACTGGCTTTACTCAAAGCATGGCATGTCGTTAGTAAAGATTAAAAAAAGTAAGGGACCTAGACAGCTGCCCTGGGGAATTCCTGATTCTACCTGGATTTTGTTGGAGAGGCTTCCATTAAAGAACACCCTCTGTGTTCTGTTAGACAGGTAACTCTTTATCCACAATATTGCAGGGGGTGTAAAGCCATAACACATACGTTTTTCCAGCAACAGACTATGATCGATAATGTCAAAAGCCGCACTGAAGTCTAACAAATCAGCCCCCACAATCTTTTTATCATCAATTTCTCTCAGGCAATCATCAGTCATTTGTGTAAGTGCTGTGCTTGTTGAATGTCCTTCCCTATAAGTGTGCTGAAAGTCTGTTGTCAATTTGCTTACTGTAAAATAGCATTTTATCTGGTCAAACACAATTTTTTCCAAAAGTTTACTAAGGGTTGGTAACAGGCTGATTGGTCGGCTATTTAAGCCAGTTAAGGGGGCTTTACTATTCTTAGGTAGGGGAATAACTTTAGCTTCCCTCCAGGCCTGAGGGCACACACTTTCTAGTAGGCTTAAATTGAAGATATGCCAAATAGGAGTGGCAATATCGTCCGCTATTATCCTCAGTAATTTTCCATCTAAGTTGTCAGACCAAGGTGGCTTGTCATTGTTGATCGGCAATAATACTTTTTTCACCTCTTCCACACTTACTTTACGGAATTCAAAATTACAATGCTTTTCTTTCATAATTTTGTCAGATATACTTGGATGTGTAGTGTCAGCGTTTGTTGCTGGCATGTCATGCCTAAGTTTGCTAATCTTGCCAATGAAAAAATAATTAAAGTAGTTGGCAATATCAGTGGGTTTTGTGATGAATGAGACAATGAATGATGGAGCGGAGTTTGCCTTTTTGCCAAAAATGTCATTTAAGGTCCTCCAAAGCTTTTTACTATCATTCTTTATGTCATTTATCTTTGTTTCATAGTGTAGTTTCTTCTTCTTTTTATTCAGTTTAGTTACATGATTTCTCAATTTGCAGTACGTTTGCCAATTGGTTGTACAGCCAGACCTATTTGCCATCTCTTTTGCCTCATCCCTGTTAACCATACAATTTTTCAATTCCTCATCAATCCACGGGGATTTAACAGTTTTTACAGTCACTTTCTTAATGGGTGAATACTTATTAGTAACTGGGATAAGCAATTTCATAAATGTGTCAAGTGCAGCGTCTGGTTGCTCGTCATTACACACCACGGACCAACAAATATTATTTACATCAACAACATAGGAATCACTATAAAACGTATTGTATGACCTCTTATACACAATATTAGGCCCAGCCTTTGGAACTTTGGTTTTCCTAGATATGGCAACTATATTGTGATCACTACATCCGATGGATTTGGATACTGCTTTCAAACACATTTCTGCAGCATTAGTAAAGTTATGATCAATACATGTTGATGATTTCATTCCTGTACTGTTTGTAACTACCCTGGTAGGTTGATTGATAACCTTAACCAGGTTGCAGGCACTAGTTACAGTTTGAAGCTTTCTCTTGAGTGGGCAGCCTGATGAAAGCCAGTCAATATTTAAATCACCCAGAAAGTATACCTCTCTATTGATATCACATATATTATCAAGCATTTCACACATGTTATCCAGATACTGACTGTTAGCACTTGGTGGTCTATAGCAGCTTCCCACCAGAATGAGCTTTAGGTGAGGCAGGTGAACCTGTAGCCATATTACTTCAACAGCAGTGGTGGAAAAAGTACCCAGTTGTCATACTTGAGTAAAAGTATAGCTACCTTAATAGAAAATGACTCAAGTGAACGTCACCCATTAAAATACTACTTGAGTAAAAGTCTAAAAGTATTTGGTTTTAAATATACTTAAGTATCAAAAGTAAAAGTATAAATCATTTCAAATTCCTTATATTAAGCAAAGCAGACGGCACCATTTTCTTGTTTTTTTAAATGTACGGCTAGCCAGGGGCACCCTCCAACAATCAGACATTATTTACAAAAGATGCATTTGTGTTTAGTGAGTCTGCCAGACTTTCTGCTAAGCATTCAAAATGTAACGAGTACTTTGGGAAGTCAGGGAAAATGTATGGATTAAAAAGTACAATATTTTCTTTAGGAATGTAGTGAAGTAAATGTTGTCAAAATATAAATAGTAAAGTACAGATACCCCCAAAAACTACTTAAGTAGTACTTTCAAGTATTTTTACTTAAGGACTTTACACCACTGTTCAACAGTATTTAACATGAGATCCACTCTAAGCTTTACAGGAATGTGGTTCTGAATATAGACCGCAACACCGCCCCCGTTGGCATTTCTGTATTTTCTGTAAATATATAACCTTGTATTGCTACCACTGTATCATCAAAGGTATTATCTAAGTGAGTTTCAGAGATTGTCAGAATATGAATGTCATCTGTTACTAGCAAATGTTTTGATTTCATGAACTTTGTTTCTTAAGATACATATGTTAACCTGGGCGATTTTTAACACTTTTCTGGGATGCTTGATAATTTTTCTTGCTTCACTGGGAAGCTTAGCAGAGGTAGACATACTCAGGTTATTTTTATTAGTGCAGGGTGAGCTGCACACAGTGGACTTCCTACTAGGGCACACCACCTCCGTGCTAACAGTATTACTCTGGTTCATAGGCATATGATTACTGCATACAATAGCTATAGGATCAGCAGAGGCATTCCGGGCAGTAGAGGGACTTAAATTAGGTTACTAACATTGCGTCTTCCAGCGCCCCTGGGATAATGTACATTTTCTGAAGCATTATGACAACTCAGCGACACAATTGTAGGGATTAAATGAGCTGGACTTGGGTCATTGATAAGTCATAGTCTCAGCGCAGCCTTAAAATCCATCTTCAGCTGTTTTGAGCTGCCCTTCATAATGTAATTTGACCCCACATGAACCATGACAGTATCAGCCCCCGGTGACTGACTCACAGCCTTGGGAAGGAACCTGGTGATATCCTGAACTTTTTCCCCAGGAAAACACAAAGTCTTTGCCCCAGCTACAGATATATGCCTCACCATCGAACTCCCTATCACAATCGCCGAAATGATCCGGCCTCTGCCGTGTCTCGAAGCAGATTGCGAGGCCAGAGCCACGGAACTCACGTGAAAAGAGGGCTGCTGAGACGCCGGCTGCGTGCAAGAGCTCTGATCCAGAGAGCACGACCCAGCGGAGGGGGGACACGGTGGTCCAGGCTGTGCCCAGGCAGTTGATTGACTAGGACAGGGAGAGGTAGCTGGAGGGGCTGGCTTTTTTTTTGTAATCTGTGATCGTTAGGAGCCCCTGCCACACACACTTTGTGTCCGACCCGCTGAATTGCTCCTCCACTTTGTCTCTATACTTGTGTTTCGCCATCTTGATTGATCTGCGTAAGTCATATTTGTACTGTTTAACCAAACTATTGTCCCTGGTCACCTTACCCTGTTCATAAGCAGCACCTCTCTCTTTCAGTTTTCCTACAAGGCTGCTATCAATCCACGGTTTTTGATTCGGGTACGTTTTGAAAGATACTATCGGTATCACGTAATCTATGCATTTTATGAATCCGATGACTGAGTCGGCATATTCATTTACATTATCTCCAGAGGTAACCTGGAACATATTCCAGTCCGCGTGATCAAAGCAGTCTTGGAGCGTGAATTCTGATTGGTCGGACCAACGCTGTACAGACCTGATCACCGGAACTTCCATCTTGAGTCTTTGTTTGTAGTCGGGGAGAAGCAAGATGTAGTCATGGTCGGATTTTCCGAAAGGAGGACGGGAGAGGGCCTTATACCTGTGTCGAAAAGGCGTGTAGCAGTGGTCAAAAGTAGAATTTCCGCGAGTTAGACAGTCGATGTGTTGGTAATAATTTGGGAGCACGGTTCTCAAATTACTTTTGTTAAAGTCCCCCGCAACAATGAACGCTGCCTCCGGGAATGCGGTCTCCAGTTTGTTCAGGGTCCAATGAAGATCTTTGAGAGCCTTTTTGGTGTCGGCTTGGGGCGGGATGTACACAGCCATGGCGACAATCCCGGTGAACTCTCTGCAGGTAAAATGGACAACATTTTATGATCAAGTATTCCAAGTCGGCGGAGCAGAAACTAGCAAGTTCCTGTAGGTGTCCCCCATGTGTTGTTGGTCATAAAGCAGAGCCCACCACCCTTGCTCTTGCCAGAGAGAGTCTGCTTCCTATCCGCTCAGAAAACTGTAAAACCCGCTGGTTGTATATAATCCGTCTGGATGTCGGAGGAAAGCAAAGTCTCAGAAAAACAGACTATGTTGCAGGATCTGATGTCCCTCTGGAAGGAGATCCTCGCTCTGAGTTCGTCAAGTATGTTCAATGGGCAAGCAGAACTTTGCAAAGCTGTGAAAGTGAAGTCCACAGAGTTGCAGTGTTAGAGGGTCTTTACACTTACTAGACTTTTCTCAGAAATACCCTCTGCTACACATATTCTGCAATGTAAACTTGCGAATCTGTCATGTCTCGACCGCTACCTCTGGAAGTAGCGCATGACACTCGCCCGCCAGTTGCCCCCCTCTACACTCTTAGAGAAAAAAGCTATCTAGAACCTAAAAAGGTTATTCGGCTGTCCCCATAGGAGAACCCTTTGATTAACCCTTTTTGGTTCCAGATAGAACCCTATTGGGTTCCATGTAGAACCCTTCCCACAGTGTCTTTCCGGAAATTGTATTAACAGCCTGTTACATTCTGAAAATATCGCCATAGCTTTAAATCTCAACAGTGTATATGTATTATTTTGTTTGTTGCTTGACTGCACTGAGCCACTAAGATCCAGGCAAGAAGCAACTCCCCAGGGAATTATCAACGTTTTCAGCGAAACATCAGCATTCAGCTACAGCCAGCATGTTTATGTGAGGATGCAGGAGTTAGCAGTGTATTATCAGCTAATTTAATGTGTATGGACATGAAAATAAACCCTTTAATTGTCTGCACAAGCTTGTGGATTGTTGCATTATTCGCGAGTGTAATATGGTTTGGTTGCATTATTCAATATTGTAATATGTTTTAGAAGAAAGTTGCTCGGATTGTTAAATAGTTTGTGCTTACTGGCTAGTGGCTACTGAAATATTTACGGGCAGTTTGAGCTGCGAACCAAGAATGTTGCGTTGCCAGCCACAATGAAAGTTAAGGCAAGGATGTAATGTGAATTGAAAAGTAGAAATCTCTTTCACCACTCGTAGTGGGAATTGGGCCTTATTCATTCTGTGTGTTTGTCTTTGTGACTGTGTGTGTGTGTGTGACAGACGAAAGAGGTGTGTGTGAACTCTAATGACAGATAGTGGGTGTAGGAGAACACCGGCCTCGTTGGAATCTCTTCTAGGGAAAAAGAGGGAGAGAGAGAAAATAGCAAATAGAGAGAGAGATTTGACTAATAAACCTTTCTCATCTCCCTCCTTGGCTTGAAACTGACCGTTGTTATTTGTTAATAAATGTATAATAATGTATTCTGTATTTTAGATGTCCATCTAAAAATGAAACTTTTCTTTTTCTGCAGTTTTTGTTTTGGTCTCTCCTGTGCCATAATGTCAATATCAGCGTATGATCCTCATCGTAAGTGACAGACATTATCCCCAACAACACAAAATACACACACAGTCACTTGCCGATACCTGTAGACGATACACCTAGTTATTTTTAAACAATGCTTTGCTCCTCTCTCCTCTTCTCTCATCAGGGCTCTCCGCTCTCATCTTTCTGGCCCTCTCCTTCAACGGCTTCGGAGGAATCTGCTTGACCTTCACCTCCCTCACGGTGAGACACACACACAGAAAAAATTATATGTCGAACAATATTTCACTGCAACATTCTTCTCTATACTTCTCAAACAAGACAGGCTGAAGCCCCGCCCCCTGACACTTAACATACAGTTCCTCCACGCTTTGCCTGTTTCTCTCAGAATGCACTCAACAGATTATTTCAAAACAGCAACAAAACTGCTTTCCACGTTGCTTCTAAACATGAAACCACATTTTTTCTATTATAATATTGAATATGTAGCCACTTTTTAAAGTTAGGAGCACCTGTGCTACCAATAGAACATTTTAATTTATACAACAGGTGGGTCTAATCCTGAATGCTGATTGGTTAAACCCGCATTCCAGACGGTGTCTATTCCACAAGTTACCACCGGCTAAAGCTATGACTTTAAAATGCCTATTTACTCTGTTCCATCTGACTGTGCAATCCACTGTCTGATCAGCCCAGCCAGGCACTTTATAAACTTCATCTCCACTATATAAAGCATCTAGACATCTCACATTTATTTTAGACTAACATTTTGTTTTCAACAGCGGAGATTTGTTTAAACCTTGCTGTCTGTCTCTCTGACATTTGCAACATTGTTTCAATATTAACATTTGATCTCCAGCTGTCTCATAGTAATGAATGTGTCGGGACGAGACAGACAGGCAGCATTTCTCAGCCAGTCGAAATCATGAATCAGCTGGCATAATTTTTATGGATATATACAAAGAAATGTATAAAGTGCATCTAGTTTGCAGTCTTTCCAGCTTCAATTTGAAGTGACTGTGTTAGCTGTGTTGTTGTCTAGCTCCTCTGAACAACGGTGTCCTGACGAGTGAGCACATGTTCTATTCCAGGCGAAATCGTGCCTCATTAGCTCATTGTTATGGATGTATCCAAATAAATGTCTCTAGAATACAGTTTAAACAAATGCAAATGTGGCTACTTTGCTGTTATTCCTTCTGCAGATGTGACTGTAAGTTAGCCGTAGTTGGCTAGCTAGCAAGCAAGGGATAAGAATGTTGCCAGCCATTATGGCAATGGAACATTTAGAACTAATGACTGGGTCACGTCCATAGATACAGAACAAAAAGATTGAACGACTGGGTCGCGTCTCTAGCAACCGAACCGATAGAACGAATGACCAGCCGGCTTGGGAGCAACCCTAGATTTGTGTCGGGACTATATCTTGTGGAAGGATGAAATAGTATGAATAAATTATTATTATTTTTGTTTTTAATGAAATGATGTCAATCATTATTTGAATATGTTGGTAACCCGTTGTATAAAAGTGATAATGCCCTCGAAGCCGGTGTTTGGAGGATATATTGGCACGGTTTACTAACAACAGCCGTGCCAATATATCGTCCAAACATCGGCTTCTCGGGCTTGATCACTTTGTATAGGATGTTCTAAGTCCACAACAATGCTTAAACCACATCGGGAGATCCCTTTTGAGGTCTGGAAACAATACACATTTTTAGGGGGGTATAGTTGTCCTTTAATTCAATTGTGCACTATGTTTGGCTAGCTGTGTTTTTTGTGTGCTGTACAATGGACAGTGTAGGCTACATATAATGGTAGAGTTTGCACAACAAATGCCCTGCGATTGATACAAATAATAATGATATCATTCTGCCAGGTAGGCCTACTTTGCAGTCAACATTTAATTGGGAATGTTTTTGGGAAAGACTTTAGAAATGTTCAGTCAAATAGCGCATAATTACTGAATTGTGCATCGCAAAGATTCAACCAAGACCACATTTACATTTTAGTCGTTTAGCAGACGCTCTCATCCAGAGTGACTTACAGTTAGTGCATTCATTTTAAGATAGCTAGGTGGGACAACCACACAGTGTCTTCAGAAAGTATTCATACCCCTTAACTTATTTTCTCACCCATCTACACACAATACCCCATAATGACAAAGTGAAAACATGTTTTTAGAAATGTTTGTAAATTTACTTAAGTATTCACTCCCCTTTGATATGACACTTTTTGTTAAAACGGGATCAGAGTGTTTGTGTCTCAGGTGAAGAGGGTGATCTGATCTCCATCTCCTAGGACTGGACATAGATTAAGTAGATTAATCAAATCTCACATTGTTATCAATTTCTACTCAATCTGCATGCTTTCTCAGTCAGCTTTAACTGTATCTGCACTCGTAGATCAAGTTATTTCTCGAGTTGGGCTCTGGGATATAACAGCTGTTGAGTATCTGTTTTTATGGTGGACTGTGGAGGGAGGGGTTGAGTGTGTTGGAGTATGTGAGTATGTGCGTGTGTGCTTGTCTGACGTCTGTTGTGGGGGTGGGGATGTTGGGGGGGGGGGTATGGGATGGACCGCGGGAATTATTTGCTGGGATAATAATTACTTGTCAATGAATTAAATGTAATACAATGGCAATCCGGGTTATATGTTAGAATCCCCTACGCGTGAACTGCCGACATTATTACGCATATTAATTGATAATGATGAAAAATAGGATATGCATAATTAAAAAATAAATAAATAGAATATATATATATAGAGGTGAAAGCATTGGAAATGCTTTTGGCGGTTGACCTGCTTTTGTTTTGTGGGTGGCACTATGTGCTGTTTTTCGATGGATGGGTCCTGGCCTCTCGGGGCCTTAGGGATACGGAGGGACGTGGGTGGGATGCTGATCACGGCGATGACGGCTCAACTTGGGATGGGAAGGGGCTTTAGCGGGGGAATTAGTGGAGAACAATTGAGGGCTACTCCGTAGCAATGCAAATATCACGGTACAGCTATATGGACACTCAATCATTACGCTATTTTTTATTGGTAAATTTACAAACAATATAATGATAAATAGACTTGAAACTTGTATCTCATTATGGTGTATGGTGAAATAAGTATAGCCAGTTATAATTGTAATGGCTTAGCTGATAATAACAAAAGAAGAACAATATTTACATGGCTCAAAGAGAAGGAATATAATATCTATTGTATACAGGAAACTCATTCAACAATTGAGATGAAGTAGCGTGGAAAAAGAATGGGGGGAAATATACTTCTCCCATGGGCAAAGAAATTCAAAAGGGGTGATGATATTAATTAATAGTAATTTCGATCCAAATGTGCAAATTGTACAAATAGATACACAAGGTAGATGGATTATTTTAAATATGTTATTGGACCATAAACAGATATGGCTCATTAACCTTTACGGACCAAATAATGATGATCCACAATTCTTTGACAATATATATAATAAATTATCAAGCCTGCAAGCAACTCAAGACAATATTATTATGGTGGGGGATTATAATACTGTTTTAAATAGCTCAATGGACCGTAAAGGAAATCACACCACAAACAATCACCCACATGCTCTTAAGGAAATTGTGAATGTCATGGATACATTAGAACTAGTAGATATATGGAGGCTTAAATATACTGATCTAGTGAGATATACATGGCGGAGACTGAATCAAGCTAGTCGTCTTGACTTCTTTCTTATCTCATTCTCGTCACCAAAAAGTAAAAAAAGTGTTGATAGGGGGACAGAATGCGGTCAGACCATCATGTAATAGGCATATATATTACTCTTACTGAATTTCCACGTGGGCGAGGATATTGGAAATTTAATCAAAGCCTATTGGATGATAATTTATTTATAATTAGAACAAAGGGAATTTATAACTGATTTTTTCCAACATAACATAGGTACAGCGAATCCCCTTATTGTATGGGACACCTTTAAATGTGCCTTTAGAGGCCATGCAATTCAGTACTCATCTCGAAAAACAAAAGCAATTTAGGTCAAAAGAGTTTATACTAAGAAAGGAAATAGAAAGTCTAACAGAACAGATAGATGGCAATAAAAACTGTAACATAGAGGCTCAGAATAAATTAGAGGAAAAACAAAAAGAAATGGAGAAACTTATTCAAGAAAGATCAAGTGTAACATATTATAAAAATAAAGCAAACTGGATGGAATATGGGGAAAAATGCACAAAATTCTTTTTTAATCTTCAACATAGGAATGCTACCAAAAGAACTTAATGAAACTGGTTACAATTGACGGAGTCACCATGATTCACCAAATGACATTTTGAAGGAAGAAACAAAGTACTTTAAGCATATGTTTTCTTTTCAGTCGCCTCCATCTCCTCTAACTGAAGCTAATTGTAGAGATTTTTTTCTATTGATAATGTCAAATTAACAGCCACACAGAAAGACTCATGAAGGTGAAATTACAGAGGAGGAACTTCTGGATGCAATTAAAGACTTTAAGTCTGGGAAAACTCCAGGGTTGGATGGCATACCAGTCGAGGTATACCAAACCTTTTTGATATACTAAGAGGACCGTTATTAGCATGTTTTAACCACTCCTATGTAAATGGTAGATTATCTGACACTCAAGAAGAAGGACTGATCTCATTATTACTGAAACAGGATACAAGTGGAAAATATAAAGATCCAGTCCATTTACAAAATTGGAGGCCCCTTACACTTCAGTGTTGTGATGCAAAAAATCCTAGCAAAATGTATAGCGCATAGAATTAAAAAGGTATTGCCGGATATTATTCATTCTAATCAGACAGGTTTTTTACATGGAAGATACATTGGAGATAATATAAGGCAAGTATTGAAACATTAGAACACTATGGAAAATATGGGAAACCAGGCCTGCTATTCATAGCAGACTTTGAAAAGGCATTTGATAAAGTTCGACTGGGGTTTATATATAAATGCCTGGAGCATTTCAATTTTGGAGAATCTCTTATAAAATGGGTCAAAATCATGTATAGTAACCCTAGGTGTAAAATAGTAAATAATGGCTATTTCTCTGAAAGTTTTAAACTGTCAAGAGGAGTGAAACAAGGTTGTCCACTATCGGCATATCTATTTATTGTGGCCATCGAGATGTTAGCGATTAAAATCAGATCTAATAATAATATCAGAGGATTAGAAATAAAGACCTTAAAAAAGAAAGGTGTCATTGTACGCTGATGATTCATGTTTTTTTTTAAATCCACAACTAGAATCCCTCCACAGCCTCATAGAGGATCTAGATACATTTTCTAACCTCTCTGGATTACAACCAAATTATGACAAATGTACTATATTACGTATTGGATCACTAAAAAAATACAATTTTTACATTACCATGTAGTTTACCAATAAAATGGTCTGATGGTGATGTGGATATACTCAGAATCACATATCCCAAAGGAAATAAATGATCTCACTTCAATAAATTTTAATAGAAAATTAGCAAAAATAGATAAGATCTTACTACCATGGAAAGGAAAATACCTGTCAATTTGTGGAAAAATCACCCTGATTAACTCATTAGTATTATCACAGTTTACCTATTTGCTTATGGTCTTGCCTACGCCTAGCGAACAGTTTTTTAAATTATATGAGAAAAAAATATTCAATTTTATTTGGAGCGGCAAGCCAGACAAAATTAAAAGAGCATATTTATATAATGAATATGAATTCGGAGGACAGAAATTATTAAATATTAAAGCATTAGACCTATCACTAAAAGCTTCAGTCTTACAAAAGTTATACTTAAATCCGAACTGGTTCTCAAGCAAATTAGTAAGATTGTCTCACCCAATGTTCAAGAAAGGCCTTTTTCCCTTTATTCAGATTACAACCTCACACTTTCAGTTATTTGAAAAGGAAATAATCTCCCAAATGTCAATATTTCTAAAACAAGCCATAGAAAGTTGGTTGCAATTTCAATTTAATCCTCCAGAAACGACAGAACAAATAATGCAACAAATATTGTGGTTAAATTCAAATATACTAATTGACAAAAAACCTTTATTTTTTGACAGAATGTTTTAAAAAGGTATAATCTTTGTAAATGATATCATCGGTAGGACTGGTGGAGTTATGGCGCACATGCAGCTAACAAAAACATATGGAAATGTCTGCTCTACCCAAAATTACAACCAAATAATGGCAGCTTTACACTAAAAATGGAAGAGGAAAGTGGAAGGGGGAGAAAGTAAGGAACTTGTCTGTCGGCCTTGCATTAAAGAACATAATTGGTTAAGGAAAACTGTGATAAATAAAAAAATATATCAGTTTCACTTAAGGACCAAAGGATTGACACCGTCCATATAGATTGCAAAATAGTTGGGAAGAGATCTTTGATGTACCGATCCCATGGCATAGTGTTTATGAACTGACACGCAAAACGACACCGGATTCAAAAATTAGAATCTTTCAATTTAAATTATTATATAAAATCCTTGCTACCAATAGAATGTTATTTATATGGGGGATACAATCTTCCCAGCTCTGCAGATTTTGCTGTGAAGAGACGGAATCATTGGACCATTTGTTTTGGTTCTGTCCATTTGTAGCTTGTTTTTGGACACTGGTCCAGGAATGGCTAAAGGATTGCAATATTTACCTGGAACTAACCTTGCAGATAGCATTACTGGGTGATCTGAAAAGCCATAGTCAATCAATCAATAATATAATAATACTTTTAGCAAAGCTGTTTATTTTTAACTCTCAATCTGTAGAAGCAATGAGAATAGAAAGGTTCAGAACTTTTGTAAAACATCACAGTACGGTTGAAATATATATGGCAAATAGAAATCCGATATGGATGGTGTTAAGAGATAGATGGGAGGTATTGAATAGAGTTGAAGGAGTGGGACTAATAACAAATAACAACAAATAATAACAAAGATAGCTAATAATGTAAAGCATACTGTGTCCATAATAAGTATATAGGCTGTATGTTGGGAGCTTTTGGGAAAGAGCACAGTTAGAAAGATATGGCATATAGAAGCAAACCGGATGGACATCATGAAAACGATCGGAGAGGTTGAGAGTAGAAGTAGTTCAGGAGCAAAAAATAAATAAATATGATAATAATAATAATAATGATATGTATGTATGTATGTATGTATGTATATGTATATATATATGTATATATATAATAGAATTATTGTAAAATTAACTGTGTCCATAAGGTGTAGATAGTAAGTATAGACCGGAAGTAGAGGCCTGGGAATTGTTGTTCACTAATTTACTCCAAGTAGGGAAAGGATGGTGGGGTTGAAAAGTAATAAAAGGGGAGTATATATATAAAAAAATATATATATATAAAAAAAAAAAAAACATGGGGGATTGGAAGTGATGCAGACAATTACATTGATAGAAGATACAATCTATCTGCAATATTAAGCTGATCCATTCTCCCCAAAAAAGAAAAAAAAAAAATGAAAAAAAAAAAAAAAAAAAAAACGGTGACTGAATAATCATGATGTCATTCTGCAAGGTAGGCATAGGCTACTTTGTAGTTAACATTTAATTGAAAAGGTTTTTGGGAAACCCTTTCCATATCTACCAGCAGAGGGTTATCATTAGCATTATTGCTAACGGCTACACAGAGTGTAGACTAGACATTTTTACATTTACATTTTAGTCATTTAGCAGACGCTCTTATCCAGAGCGACTTACAGTTAGTGAGTGCATACATTTTTCATACTGGCCCCCCGTGGGAAACGAACCCACAACCCTGGCGTTGCAAGCGCCATGCTCTACCAACTGAGCTACAGGAGGGTTAAATCAATAGAAGACAACAGTCTGCCTCTGCCCCACACACACACACCATAGAGGACAGGTGACATCAGTCTCTGACATGACCAACAGCCAACATCAAGTAGCCTGCTGTCCGGTCATGACCACCTGCACACACTCATAAAAAAAGGACTGAGTGAGCAGTTGAGAATAAAAAAGACATGGCAGTGAACATCAAATCAAATGTTATTTGTCACATTCGCCGAATACAACAGGTGTAGACTATACAGTGAAATGCTTACTTACAAGCCCTTAACTAACAATGCAGTTTTAAGAAAGAACACATAAAAAATCACAAAAAATACAATATATAATAATACGAAATAAAAGTAACCAATAATTAAACAATAGCGAGGCTATATACAGGGGGTACCGGTACAGAGTCAAGGTAATTGAGGTAATATGTACATGTAGGTAGAGTTATTAAAGTGACTATGCATAGATAATAAACAGAGTAGCAGCAGCGTAAAAGGGGGGGGCAATGTAAATAGTCTGGGTAGCCATTTGATTAGATGTTCAGGAGTCTTATGGCTTGGGGGTAGAAGCTGTTTAGAAGCCTCATGGACCTAGACTTGGAGCTCCGGTACCGCTTGCCGTGCGGTAGCAGAGAGAACAGTCTATGTCAACCTGCTCCACTACAGCCCCGTCGATGAGAATGGGGGCGTGCTCGGTCCTCTTCTTTTTCCTGTAGTCCACAATCATCTTCTTTGTCTTGATCACATGGAGGGAGAGGTTGTTGTCATGGCACCACACGGCCAGGTCTCTGACCTCCTCCCTATAGGCTGTCTCGTCGTTGTCGGTGATCAGGCCTACCACTGTTGTGTCATCGGCAAACTTAATGATGGTGTTGGAGTCGTACCTGGCCATGCAGTCATGAGTGAACAGGGAGTACAGGAGGGGACTGAGCACGCACCCCTGAGGGGCCCCCATGTTGAGGATCAGCGTGGCGGATATGTTGTTACCTACCCTTACCACCTGGGGGTGGCCCGTCAGGAAGTCCAGGAGCCAGTCGCAGAGGGAGGTTTTAGTCCCAGGGTCCTTAGCTTAGTGATGAGCTTTGAGGGCACTATGGTGTTGAACGCTGAGTTGTAGTCAATGAATAGCATTCTCACATAGGTGTTCCTTTTGTCCAGGTGTGAAAGGGCAGTGTGGAGCGCAATAGAGATTGCATAATCTGTGGATCTGTTGGGGCGGTATGCAAATTGGAGTGGGTCTAGGGTTTCTGGGATAATGGTGTTGAAATGAGCCATGACCAGCCTTTCAAAGCACTTCATGGCTACAGACGTGAGTGCTACGGGTCGGTAGTCATTTAGGCAGGTTACCTTAGTGTTCTTGGGCACAGGGACTGTGGGGGTCTGCTTGAAACATATTGGTATTACAGACTCAGACAGGGAGAGGTTGAAAATGTCAGTGATGACACTTGCCAGTTGGTCAGCGCATACTCAGAGTATACGTCCTGGTAATCCGTCTGGCCCTGCGGCCTTGTGAATGTTGACCTGTTTAAAGGTGTTACTCACATCGGCTATGGAGAGCGTGATCACGCAGTCGTCCGGAACAGCTGATGCTCTCATGCATGTGTCAGTGTTACTTGCCTCGAAGCGAGCATAGAAGGTATTTAGCTCGTCTGGTAGGCTCGTGTTACTGGGCAGCCGGTGTAGTACGATTCGATCTTAGTCCTGTATTGACGCTTTGCCTGTTTGATGTTTCGTCAGAGAGCATAGCGGGATTTCTTATAAGCTTCCGGGTTAGAGTCCAGCTCCTTGAAAGAGGCAGCTCTACCCTTTAGCTCAGTGCGGATGTTGCCTGTAATCCATGGCTTCTGGTTGGGGTATGTACGTACAGTCACATACGCGCGCACCGCACACAACACACACAACGGCCGAGATCCTTTTAAAGCGTAAATTCACATAGCCACGCATGCTTCGCCCTCATGTTGGTGCTAGCAAAATATCAAGCAGGCTAGGTAGTGCTAGGTATCAGCCAATCCAGTAGGGGCTGGAAACTATAGTGAGCTTCGATTGGTCAATAGCAATGTGATGTTGCAGAGTATTTGCATAAAGTTCAGCTTTCCTCAACTTTCACGTCCCTCTCCCATGCTCGCATCGCCCAACGGCCCCCGCCCACTTCGCTTCCTTCATTGAAAATGATTGGGCTTCCGTTGTTTCATCGTCCCCAACGTGCTATGTGGATCTCTTGTGACAGACGGGGACAGTCCTGTGCCATTTCAGAAAGTTGCAGGAAAATACAAATCACTGATGCATTTTGTTAATGTCTTCTTATTAACTTGGGCAAATTAATAAATGTTCTAATAAGTTCAATACATTAAGTTGATTTCCTATTAAGTTCAATACATTTTTGAATAGTGTTGAATTCCGTTTTAATGATTCCGTACGTGTTTTCCGCAACGCAGATTTTATAGGACCCTAGTAAATGGTAGTACAGGTCCAATACTTAACCATCTGAAAGGGACGCACCGTGAGACCCAAACCTTTGCTGGCAGCAGCGCAGCTGCATTATGAATTCACATGGAATGTTATGGATTTTTCTTATCGTTTTAAGGGAAAACCGATACAAAAATGGCTTTTCAAACGTTAAGAGAAATGATCCATTTGTCACATCCCTACTTCCTACTGTAAACTTTGGAAAGAGTGAGGAGGCCTTCAGCTGTATATTCTCTTTCTTTGGGGACCCTAACATCAACTCAAGTACACTTTTTGTCTCGCTCACTCTCTCTCGGTCTTCCCCTTCTCTTTCTCTCTGTTTCTCTCAGACACATTCTCTTTTCACAGATGTACTTTTTTTTTAAATCTATCCTAGAATGTATTTTCAAATCCATGTCAAATTTCCAGTAATTCACATGTACCTGATGTATGGTCTCTGTCAGAAGAGTGGAGGCTGTTATAGCAGCAAAGGGAGGACAAACTCCATATTAATGGCCATGATTTTGGAATGAGATGTTCGACGAGCAGGTGTCCACATATTTTTGTAGTGTAGGTCATTCCTCTCTGCGAAACTCATGTGTTTCCACTGACCCTGGCTGTCCAAACAGGGATGTCATGTGCTTGAAGGACATGTGTTAAATGTGACCTTTATGTGCTCCTGTGGGAATATCTCCTCCTGCACACACACACACACACACACACACACAGAGATACACACACACACAGAGACACACAAACAGACACAGGCACCGAGACGCTCTGTCTCACTGTGATGTACAGTTAGGTAACAGTCCAACAGGCATACGTCAAGACCAACAGGCATACGTCAAGACTGGCATAAAACATGGCTAGAATAAGTTTACTTTGACATTTGTAAGAGATACTAACTTTTCTCTGTGTGTTTTTAGCACATGGCCCCTGTCACTCACATTCCCAAAATCCGTCAGAGATCATCCTGGTATGTCTGTACCGTTACATGTTGTCTGCGCCAGGATGTGAAATATTTGCCTTCTAGGAACCCATCAATGAGGACGGGTGTTTCAGATGTCTTTTACTAGTCCAGTGTCATGTCGGACCACGGCCAGGAACAGTTTTACCGTGTGCTCGCCGGCCTGTTGTTGTGCCAGACCTGACTCCTCTGACATGGCCCCAGGGAGACCTCTAGGCTCCAGCTACACACCAAACTGGTGCCAGTCCACGCTGTCAGGGGGTGACAAAAAGTTCACAACTTCCCCTCGCTCACGGCGTCATGTTTGACTTTCAGTCGGCACGAGTACTGCTGCTCTTCGAAAGAAAGTATTGTGTCAACATATTTCCCTAAACTCCCAGAGATTCAGTTAGGCAAATAACTTCAATAGGCATCTTGACTTGAAACTAACATTAAGTTCCCCTTTGGGAGCACTCATCAGGGCTGCAAGGTGGCTCTGTAGTCTGTACTTACAAGTAATAATGACTTTCATAGTGATCCTGAACATGAAGAAATTATCATCACTTTTTTAAATCAAGGGACATTGACACTGCATGTCAGAGCACTGATGTTAATTGCTTACGCAACGTTGATGTATGGTTGCTAATAGAGAACGTCTGTGCTGAAAATGGCCTAGCTTGTGAACAGTACTCTTATTGAATGTCATTGGGTCCCAAAAAAAAAAGATGTAATTATGCTTCAATCCTTCTGCCTCTATGTCTATTATTAACTTTATTAAATGCTAGGAAATCGTTTTAGTGTGATACTTACTTCCTCTGCCAAAGTGATACTCTAGATCAGGGTTCTTCAATTCCGGTCCTGGAGGGCCGAAACACCTCTGTTTTTCATCCTCTCCTTCTAATCAGGGGCTAATTCAGACCTGGGACACCAGGTGAGTGCAATTAACTACCAGGTAGAAATAAAAAACAGAAGTGTTTCGGCCCTCCAGGACCGGAATTGAAGAACCCTGCTCTAGATACTGTAGGCTTGTGCTGGGCTTCTGTTTTACTCAATACCTTTGTCCCCTCTGCTGGTGAAATTGCATTACTGCACTCCTAATACACAGTCAAACAAGACTTTCGTAGGACAGTGTCTGTGCTCTCATATTGTATCAATGTGTGTTGATTGTGGTCAAATTGTCAATGTTTGAGACTGTTCATACATTTATATCTCTCTCTTTCTTCCTCATCCCCTGTTCCCCACCCCTCTCCCTCCAGCTACCCAACATGTTTGGCAGTCTGAGCTCCACAATCATGTCTCTGATGATTGGCTCCTACGCTTCCTCAGCTGTCACCTTCCCTGGAGTCAAGGTAACCATGATGGATGCACATTTTACATTTGTCAGAAATGGATGCATATTTGTTACCGTTGCCCGTATCACTTCTATACAAATAGAATGCACGTTCGTCCTTCAGATGTTATGTGAAGAAGTCAAGGAAATGTCCACAGTAAGCCTCAAATATTTATACTATTCTATACTAATAACACCCCATTTTCTCTTCGTCCCTCTCTAAGCTGATCTATGATGCGGATGTGTCGTTCCGGGTGATCATGTGGGTGTGGTCGGGTCTAGCAGGCTTAGTCTTCCTCAACTGTTTCCTCAACTGGCCAGTGGAGGCCTTCCCCACACCTGACGAGGTCGACTACAGGTCAGTACAACACTAAAACAACATCAGATCACAAAAGAATGGCTATTACAATATTATCATAATACTTCCACAATGCTAGAACAATACAGATAGGTGACAACGTGATCAGGTTACTGTAGTACTTCGAGTGACAGTTAAGTAGAAATACAACAGTTACCATACTGAAATGCAACAAGAGTTAATAAACAACTATTTCTCCTTCCGTTCTTTTCCTCTTTAACAGTAAGAAGTTAGCGCTGACTTATGTGTCTGGGGACCATAAGGGTGTGGGAGAGAGGTTGAGTCAGAAGAATGGAAGCCTGAACGGAGACCTGAAACACGCCACTGAGAAACTCCCAGCTGACACACAGAGTGAGTACAGAACACACACATGAAAACACAACAGCAGCTCTAGCAGCTCTTGCTCACAAACACATCCCATTGACCCATATTAACTGTCTGCCTACTCTCTCGTTCTCTCAGATGTCATTCCATTCCGTAGGTCGGTGTTCTCGCCCATCTTCCTATGGAGTCTGGTTACCATGGGGATGACCCAGCTCAGGATCATTTTCTTTATGGGCGCCATGAACAAGATGCTGGAGTTTCTCGTCACCCACGGCGACCCTCACGGTGAGTAACTGACAAACCAGACCAACCGACGGTCAACTGACAAACCAAACAAACTGACAGTCAACTGACAAACCAAACAAACTTACAGTCAACTGACAAACCAGACCAACTGAGAGTCAACTGACAAAACAGACCAACCGACGGTCAACTGACAAACCAAACAAACTGACAGTCAACTGACAAACCAAACAAACTGACAGTCAACTGACAAACCAGACCAACTGAGAGTCAACTGACAAAACAGACCAACTGAGAGTCAACTGACAAAACAGACCAACTGAGAGTCAACTGACAAACCAAACAAACTGACAGTCAACTGACAAACCAAACAAACTTACAGTCAACTGACAAACCAGACCAACTGAGAGTCAACTGACAAAACAGACCAACTGACAGTCAACTGACAAACCAAACAAACTGACAGTCAACTGACAAACCAAACAAACTGACAGTCAACTGACAAACCAGACCAACTGAGAGTCAACTGACAAAACAGACCAACTGACAGTCAACTGACAAACCAGACCAACTGACAAACAAACCAACTGACAGTCAACTGAAAACCAGACCAACTGATAGTCAACTGACAAACCAGACCAACTGACAGTCAACTGAAAACCAGACCAACTGATAGTCAACTGACAAACCAACACACTGTCATGACTGTGGTCCTCTGTAGCTCAGCTGGTAGAGCACGGCGCTTGTAACGCCAAGGTAGTGGGTTTGATCCCCGGGACCACCCATACACAAAAATATATATATATGTATGCATGCATGACTGTAAGTCGCTTTGGATAAAAGTGTCTGCTAAATGGCATATTATATTATTATTATTATATTATTATGACTGGGCCCTATTCCCTCCATGTAAATGTGTTCTAATCAAGTTGTCCTCCTTTCTTTCCTCAGCTTCTGAGGAGTTGATCGTCGAGGCAAAGGAGAAAGGTGGGAAATATCTCCTGGTGAAAGTGACGTGTCCTTGTCATGTGTATGTATGCATGTCTAAATGTGTGTTCTCTCCTCTCCAGTGAGTTTCTACTCGTCCATCTTTGGCACCCTGCAACTGCTCTGCCTGGTCACCTGTCCTGTGATTGGCTACATCATGGACTGGAGGATGAAGGAGTGTGTGGCAGAGACAGAGAAGAGGTGTGTGTGTGAGAGAGAGAAAGCAAAAGCAGCGCGTGAATGACACCGTGACATTCGGGGGGGGTCTCTATTGGACGCGTGCATGTAACATATTAATGGGCCTAATAGTCAAGACGTCATTTAACGACAAAAATGAATTACCTGTTTATGTGGCATGAACACAACCAGTCATGATGTTTTCATCTGATTGTCAAACAAATCACTTCAAAAAGAAGGCTACCTGTGCATGTTCGTCCACTCCAAAATAATTCTCGCATCCAAACAGTGCACTGCATGTGCACTCGCACAGTTTGATGAACTGAAATGTACATCTGTTACAAAACACCAAAAAGTGTGCCTAATGATTAGGCCTACATTAATTGATTTCAATTATTTATCTTGCTGCCAAATTGACCTTTTTTGTAGACTGAAAAGTTGGTACACCTGAAATGGGTCTGAAACTGTCCCGGGAAAAAGGGATGGTCACCCTAACACACACGGTCAATTTACTAGACTAGGCTACAATGTGTATGTCGTAGCCCACCCTCTCAGCCGATGAACACTCGCAGACTTCAGATAAAGCTGCTTAAGATATTACAAGGTTAGCTGTTTTGTCTTGTCATCACACAATCACTATTTAGAAACAGCCAATGAATTGATAGGCATTGTAAACAGTAAAATATTGGAGATGTTTATTTTAGTGCTTGCCCGCACAAGAAAATAGTGATTCAGGATCACGGATAGCTACCACAACAATACAAAACGTACAAAGTAGGAACAGAGACTTAATAGGGAATTAGTGACACAACAATCAACAACAAGAGCATGAGAAATACACAAATAAAAGGATAAACATCAAGTACATTCCTCTGTGAACAGGTAGCCTACACATTCAATATAATGCAAATATTGATAGAAAATAATAAAGCAAATGAAATGGTCTACTTCTTGTGGCCAGGGAGAACACCAGTACCGCGCACACCTGAAAACAAAGCAATGACGCTCTAAACAGCTGACTGACAAAAGCAAACAATGGTAAATCAACTGATAAATCTAATGCGTTGGAATAAAGGGCTTTTTTTAAAATCAAGGACGCAAGGCAAACAAATGGCGAAAATTAGTACTGTATTTTCCGCACTATAAGGCGCACCGGAGTATAAGCCGCAGCAGCTAAATTGAATGATATTGAATGATGTGTACATATATAAGCCGCACTGGACTATAAGCCGCAGGTGTTTTAATGTTTAATTACCATATGTAAGGGTTCGTGCACAGAGGGGATTGTCGGGAAAGAGACAAACTGTCTCGCTCTCGTAATGTCTGTCTGTCTTGCCTCGTTCTGTCTCTCGTTCTGTCTCTCGTACCACTCTCGGTTCCACTTTTACTTTTACGCGCTACCTGTCTCACTCTTTTCCGGCCTCCAGCTTTTCCTGCTGGAGCCCGCCGCTTAAAGGTGGGGGGCGCGGACCGGTCATAGAGCCCATAGAGTTAAAGTTGGTGGACTGTAACCTGTAAAATCCATAGATTTAGGAGGTCTTCTAGTGGCCGTTAGCTGTAAAAATCCATAGATTAGCCGCACCGTTATATAAGCCGCAGGGTCGAAAAATTGGGAAAAGGGTGCGGCTTATAGTCCGAAAATTACGGTAAGTACAAAGGAAAATCTATGCCTAAAGGAGCTCAGCTGAGGCCAAAATTCAGTAGTGGACAGCGCTACGGTCTAGCCAGCTATAGAATTCTACCATCCGAACAGCACTCCGCCTGCCTTGGATGACAAGTGCAGCCCTGTTGAAGTAAATGGTTTAAACCATGACAGAGAGGTGGGGGTGTTAGTTTCATTTGGAAGCTTTTATTTTAATATTTACCACTGTAAAACATATTTACTACTGCATTTTAAACAAATAGGAGAATGGTAAAATTATAATTATTTAGAGACCCCCCAAAGTTTGACTTTTGTTGCATTCAGGGGAGCTGAACCCCCCTGGCTCCCCTGTAATTCGCACCCTGAGAGAGAGAGAAAGAGGGGAGGGAGGGCAGGGGGAAAGAAGGCATAATGGGAACTTTGTGGAAAAATAGAATGGATAGAATGGGAAAAGAGGAAAGAGGCTAAATGGATGTAAGAGGTGAGGTTGATGTCTTATCTCCTTGTCCCTGTCCAATCCCACAAAGACCAGCAGACGGGCCGACGAGAGACAAAAAGATCCAGAAAATCACCAATGCCATGAGAGCCTTCATCTTCACCAACCTGCTACTGCTGATGTTCGGAGTGTGCTGTCTGATAGACAACCTGCAACTTCAGGTACACACACACACACACACATGATCCCTCGTTCATTCTGACATACTGTATTATCAGACAAACAAAAATACCCAAATGTCAACATTCTTTCACCCGCTGTAGATCCTGACCTTCATCCTCCACACCATGGTCAGAGGTTTCATCCACTCCTGCTGTGGAGGCCTGTATGCTGCTGTGTAAGTTCTCAACTTCCTCATCTTCATCATACAACTCCATCATCACCGTCATCATCTTTAAATACAGAAATGTACTTGAGAAATAATTTTGCTCCCTCAGGTACCCCTCTAACCACTTTGGTACTCTGACTGGGCTGCAGTCGATGATCAGTGCTGTGATCGCCCTGCTGCAGCAGCCCCTCTTCGTCGTCATGGTGGGATCCCTGCACGGAGACCCCTACTGGGTGAGACACACACACACGCTCAGAGTTTTACCATGCAGTTACCCATACAATACTTTTTAACCCCCTAACTTCCCATATCTCCTTCACCCATCAGATCAACCTGGGCATGATCCTCTTCTCATTGGGTGGCTTCCTGTTGCCTGGATACCTGTTCTACCATCGCAGACACCTGATCCAGGAGAAGGAAGCTCGAGAAAAGAATGCCATTGGCCAGGAGAGCGAGGCTCTCAACCACTCAGAGCACAACGGCCTCAAACACCATAGCAACGGTCACAGCATCCAGTAAGCATAGGAAGTGGTTCTGGAGCAATGCTAAGGATTGTGGGAACTGTAGGATTATTTGTGTCAATGTCCATGGTATCCACAAAATCAGCAACAACAATATCATGTTTTTTTTTTTTGCATTGTAAGGATTATTGCTGTTGCTGTTTTTGTTGACCTTTTCTGTTGACTAAACCATATAATTTTTGTCTTGATAGGAGACGTTTTTTATTTTATTTTATGCTCTTTATTTTATTTTATTTTATTTGGGTTCAGTTCAGAAGATCCAAATGACTTGTTAAAAAGCCACGTTACTTTTCACTAGTCACAAGCAGATACTCACACACTCATGTCTGTGTTGCTAGGCCAAAACTTCTAAGGTACTTGAAAAACCCTTCAGTGGCGTGTTAATCCTTTAGTATTACTCAATCCATGCTGACAGAAAACACACACACAACACCAAAGAATGATATTCAGATAATATGAATTCTGCAGCTTCTGCTGAAACCAAAAAAAGCCATTCATGATAGTGTCTATTGATGTAAATCAAATACACTGGGTGTCATATACAAAAAAGGAATCAAAATGACATCTAAGAAAGTCTGAATAACACATCTATATAAAGATAAATATATTTTGTCCAAACAAATGTATTATCTGTATGGCCCTGACACGCCTAGAGCACGTATGAAGGTAGTGACACGTTTTACTATGAAGCTTGGGGAAACCAGAGCCATGCACACTTCATCCAGCCATGAGGAATGCTACAATTTGCTATACCAAATATATATTGCCATCATATTTTTCTCAGAACATTTCTCTTATTGCATCAACAAACATACATACATACAGACCGACTGTAGAGAAACTAACTACCTCGTCTTTTCCCCAACCGTCTCTCTACAATCAAGACCCGTCTGTGTGTATGTAGTGTGTAGATTTGACTTTTCATTGGTCAGTTTATCATCCATTAACCATGAAATACATAGATATTCTATGCATAGATTGTTTAAAGATTTAAGAAGTGTAGTCAATTGGTCATTCTCCACTGAACACACATTTCAGATGTTTTTAAATAGGAGAACATGAACTTGTGGGACACTTGACTTGACCCCCAAAGCCAAGACTGATTTGAAGGTTTTAAAAGTAGACACGTAGAATGGTAGTGTCTACTGTGTGAAGTACTTTACAGCTTTGTGCACAGGAATGAACTTGTGTGTGTAAATAAATATGTATTTAAGTGTATTTTTGTACCTTTTAGCTGCATATGTGTTAAAAAGGGGAATTGTGTGTTATTGTTAGCAGATGTATTCATTGTGGTGCCATGAATATAACTGTAATTCTGATGTATTTTCTGCTTTTGCTGTGTTCTCTACCCTGTTACAGAGCTCATGTATATTGTAGAGCCAGGAGTTTTTCCTGTCAACATGTCCTGACCGGGGAAATCTCTGGGCCCTACATATACACAAAGCTCTGACCTACAGTGACAGTTTTTGTAAATATAGCTGAGGTTTTTTTCTCTTATGCAAATGCTTCTGGTGTAATGCTCCACGGTACATATGATGTCACCAAAGAGATGTGTAACACAACACTATTGGCTGAGAAGACACCCAATGTTCTCAATATAAATAGTCTGATGCATTTCTATTATGCAACTGTTAATGATGTGAATCATTACTATATAGTGGGGAAGGGGGGATTGAAATACAGTGTTATTTTTGTATGAACTCAGTGCCATAGAATTTAATGTAAATCCACAGCGACAGACAGTACCAAACGTCCCCTGGGAAACCAAATCCATGTTGAGAATGTGGGAGCCCGTTCTAGTCATTCTATTTCTATGGGCTGCTAAACCATATGAAATATAGGTTATTTTCTATTTTTCAAAGTGTACAGCACTTTTCCTCAGGGACATGTAGCTATGTCATAATGAAATGTATTGTATCTAATCCCCTCCCTATCAGGCTCCTGTTTATAGCTTTGGTGTGTCAGAAGTGATATGCATCTTTTCTTTCTGCCATGTCTCATTTGGGGACTAAAACAAGCTTTAAGTCTGATCAAATAAATAAACAAAATGTAAGAAACTGTCCTGTGACTGTGTTTTGATATCCCTGCCATTCATTCAAGTTAGCAGTATATTCTTTATATTCATACTAGAAATTAAAATGTTGAATGGATGTTTTCAGATTGTAAACATGCCAGTGCATATTCCTGACTAGGACTTTGCTAGTCCCCCTTTACCTGGAGAAGAGTCTTGTGCCCAAGACTGAAACAGCATGTCACTAAAGGCAACCCTCGAGGCGTCAGGGAGAAAACCATGCCACAGACAGAAAGAGGATCAACGCAGCATGGACAATAACCAAAGTTTATTGGAATATAATGTAGTCCGAAAATATCACAACCAAATGAAAAAGGGGACACCTAATATACACTCATTGAGAACATCAGTGGCCTCGAACAATATTAAAAATCTACCACAAACACACTCTTTTGACGTTTCTCACTCACATGACATACATAGACTCATGTTTTTCCCTCCCTCTCACACAAGCATAATCTGTCGTATCTGCATACATACTCTCCTAAACATTTCCTAATTCTTCTAAACACACTCACACACAGCTTCTCTCTCAAACACACACACACTTGTTGTCTCGGTCTGGTCTATCGTAGGCTGTTGGGCTGCGAGCCAGCCAGGCCAGGGTGGTCCGGACTGTGGCGGTTCTGTAAGGACAGACAGAAACACTATAGAAAAAGTCCCGATCCATAGCCATTGGCTTCATCTCTAATCAATCACCTCCCTCTGAACTCGTATCCCCGTTTTGTGTACCACTGTTTATGTTCCCCCGTATGCGCTTGTTTGACGCAACATGGAGATTTCAGCGATTTTTCAGCAGATTTCAGCCCATTATGTTGTTTGTATTGGGACAGTAAGTTTTCCCCACAAGCGAAACACACGTTGACTACACAGATTTTGATATATAGCCAGCAATACGATAAGTTAGCTAGCTCAAAGGCAGACAGCTACCGTTTAGTCTCTCAAAACTTGGGGGAATGATTTTGCTAGCACACCGCATGTTTCCTGATTTAGAGCCACAGCTTGCAGCCATGTGATTCGCTAAGATCAAATAATGATACATTATTTTATTTAGTCGACTGGTCGATTGTTTGCTCGATAGGCTGATGGTCGCCCGAGATTTCTTTAGTCGAGCAGTAGCAATAAAATAAAATAAAAATCATGGTGTACAAGACACCTGTCTGATTGGCTCCTGTCTGAGTGGACTGATCCATTGTGGAGGCCGTGGGGATGGTACAGTCCATCAGTCTAAGACGTGCTACTGAAATTGTATATGGCTATATTACGTAGGAACAATGGTACAACACTAACAAAAATGATATTATTTTATAACAGATGCGCTTTCCCCCTTGTTGGATAGCGGTTGCTGTCCACGGTACTGAAACACATCAGTGCGCTGTTGAATTGGCGCCTTTTCTAAACCATGTTGCTATGTGCATAATAGCAAAGTTAACCAGCATATTGGTGTTGAGAACAATGCGGCGGAGGCAGCAGTAGAATGAGGAGATGAGAAAACAGCCCTTTCCTTATTGTCTAAGAAAAATGAGGAGAGAAAACCCCAATTTAATTAGGTCTATAATCAATAGCCTAACTGTTAAATATGCCTGGCTTTATAAATCATCCATATACAGTAACAGTCAAAAGTTTGGAAACCCCTACTCATTCCAGGGTTTTTCTTTATTTTTACTATTTTCTACATTGTAGAATAATAGTGAAGAAATCAAAACTATGAAATAACACATATGGAATCATGTAGTAACCAAAGAAGTGTTAAACACATGAAAATATATTTTATATTTGAGATTCTTCAAAGTAGCCACCTGTCACATACGTTAAGGAACGGGACGGACCAAGGTGCAGCGTGAACGGCGAACATGTTTATTAACTAATAAACACACGAAACAGTAACCAAAACAAAGAAACCACTACTAAAGGACACCAATAAGAAGAAGAGACTTGCTTGGGCCAAGAAACACAAGCAATGGACATTAGACCGGTGGAAATCTGTCCTTTGGTCTGCTGAGTCCAAATTTGAGATTTTTGGTTCCAACTGCTGTGTCTTTGTGAGACGCAGAGTAGGTGAATGGATGATCTCCGCATGTGTGGTTCCCACCGTGAAGCATGGAGGAGGTGGTGTGATGGTGTGGGGATGCTTTGCTGGTGACACTGTCTGTGATTTATTTAGAATTCTAGGCACACTTAACCAGCATGGCTACCACAGCATTCTGCAGCGATACACCATCCCATCTGGTTTGCGCTTAGTTGGACTATCATTTATTTTTCAACAAGACAATGACCCAACACACCTCCAGGCTGTGTAAGGGCTATTTGACCAAGAAGGAGAGTGATGGAGTGCTGCATCAGATGACCTGGCCTCCACAAACACCCGACCTCAACCCAATTGAGATGGTTTGGGATGAGTCGGACCGCAGAGTGAAGGAAAAGCAGCCAACAAGTGCTCAGCATATGTGGGAACTCCTTCAAGACTGTTGAAAAAGCATTCCTGGTGAAGCTGGTTGAGAGAATGCCAAGAGTGGGCAAAGCTGTCATCAAGGCAAAGGGTGGCACATTTCATTTGTTTAACACTTTTTTGGTTACTACATAATTCCATATGTGTTATTTCATAGTTTTGGTGTCTTCACTATTATTCTACAATGTAGAAAATAGTAAAAAATTAAGAAAAACCCTTGAATGAGTAGGTGGGTCCAAACTTTTGACTGGTACTGTATAGCTACAGAAATAAGACAGATCCTGCTTCTGTTGCCTGTTTGAGTGTTTGTTTAATAGCCTACTGGTTCCGTGAGCACCGTCTGTTGTTAATCATTGTTATGCTGTAATAAAGGCTTTACACTTTTTTTCGTTAGACCAGCATCTCTGGTATTATTTATAATGTATTTAGTATCGTTTAAACTGTTCCAAATTGTCCAAATTTATTTATTATAATAATAATAATAACAACAACCCTTCTTTTTTATTGATCTCCTTCTTATTGTTATTACTATTATGATCATCATTATAATAATAATAATAAGTAATGTCATTATCATTAGTAGGCTTAGTATAGCAGCCTTGTATAACCATCATCGAGCTCTAGGCCTAAGTGCGCATCCTGTTTAGTCTTAATACCGTAACTTACTTAGGCCTATATTTCAATATATATATAGGCTACTGTATCAATCAATAATTTATTCATTCATGTCATCACACAGCATACGAGTCATTCATGGCGTGAAATGCAATCAAGCATTTTAGTTTTAAATAAAATAACAAAGCGACCATTGAATAATTAGCGTAAACAATAAATGGGCCTAAACAGTTCCATTTCAGAAATTGCACTCATGAATGACTGTTTTTAGTCTTTGCTGTATTAAAGGCTTTACATTAAAAAAAAGAAAAAACATTAAAACAGACTCTGGTACGCATATAATTTATTTTGTGTTGTTTACATTGTTCCAAACCATCAGAAAAATTATATTGTAATCTAACAGCACCTGTTTGGCACACATAGGCCTAATATGCACACAGTGCTTGCTCCATACCTTATTTTTCTTGATCTCTGATTTTCCACAACTAGTCAAATTTATACCACACATCTGACTTCCCCTTTACCTCCTACGCAACCAGTAAACATTCCCCTATTTCGAGTTTATTTGTCATGTCCTCTGCATCCATTTTGCTGTCACATGTGTTACGGTGTTCAGAGTTTGTTATAACCAATTTATTGATGTGATTATGATATAGGTCAGGCCCTATTGGTCATGTGCATGCGAAGCATACATACAGTGGGGAAAAAAAGTATTTAGTCAGCCACCAATTGTGCATGTTCTCCCACTTAAAAAGATGAGAGAGGCCTGTCATTTTCATCATAGGTACACGTCAACTATGACAGACAAAATGAGAAAAAAAAATCCAGAAAATCACATTGTAGGATATTTAATGAATTTATTTGCAAATTATGGTGGAAAATAAGTATTTGGTCAATAACAAAAGTTTCTCAATACTTTGTTATATACCCTTTGTTGGCAATGACACAGGTCAAAGTTTTCTGTAAGTCTTCACAAGGTTTTCACACACTGTTGCTGGTATTTTGGCCCATTCCTCCATGCAGATCTCCTCTAGAGCAGTGATGTTTTGGGGCTGTCGCTGGGCAACACAGACTTTCAACTCCCTCCAAAGATTTTCTATGGGGTAGAGATCTGGAGACTGGCTAGGCCACTCCAGGACCTTGAAATGCTTCTTACTAAGCCACTCCTTCGTTGCCCGGGCGGTGTGTTTGGGATCATTGTCATGCTGAAAGACCCAGCCACGTTTCATCTTCAATGCCCTTGCTGATAGAAGGAGGTTTTCACTAAATATCTCACGATACATGGCCCCATTCATTCTTTCCTTTACACGGATCAGTCGTCCTGGTCCCTTTGCAGAAAAACAGCCCCAAAGCATGATGTTTCCACCCCCATGCTTCACAGTAGGTATGGTGTTCTTTGGATGCAACTCAGCATTCTTTGTCCTCCAAACACGACGAGTTGAGTTTTTACCAAAAAGTTCTATTTTGGTTTCATCTGACCATATGACATTCTCCCAATCCTCTTCTGGATCATCCAAATGCACTCTAGCAAACTTCAGACGGGCCTGGACATGTACTGGCTTAAGCAGGGGGACACGTCTGGCACTGCAGGATTTGAGTCCCTGGCGGCGTAGTGTGTTACTGATGGTAGGCTTTGTTACTTTGGTCCCAGCTCTCTGCAGGTCATTCACTAGGTCCCCCCGTGTGGTTCTGGGATTTTTGCTCACCGTTCTTGTGATCATTTTGATCCCACGGGGTGAGATCTTGCGTGGAGCCCCAGATCGAGGGAGATTATCAGTGGTCTTGTATGTCTTCCATTTCCTAATAATTTCTCCCACAGTTGATTTCTTCAAACCAAGCTGCTTACCTATTGCAGATTCAGTCTTCCCAGCCTGGTGCAGGTCTACAATTTTGTTTCTGGTGTCCTTTGACAGCTCTTTGGTCTTGGCCATAGTGGAGTTTGGAGTGTGACTGTTTGAGGTTGTGGACAGGTGTCTTTTATACTGATAACAAGTTCAAACAGGTGCCATTAATACAGGTAACGAGTGGAGGACAGAGGAGCCTCTTAAAGAAGAAGTTACAGGTCTGTAAGAGCCAGAAATCTTGCTTGTTTGTAGGTGACCAAATACTTATTTTCCACCATAATTTGCAAATAAATTCATAAAAAATCCTACAATGTGATTTTCTGGAAACATTTGTCTCAATTTGTCTGTCATAGTTGACGTGTACCTATGATGAAAATTACAGGCCTCTCTCATCTTTTTAAGTGGGAGAACTTGCACAATTGGTTGCTGACTAAATACTTTTTTTCCCCACTGTATGTCACGTAAAGAGAGCAAGGGTTGAGGGAATAGGGAATGTTTTTCCTAAACAAATTAGGGATTTCGGTAACCTAACTTTTCAGTCAGAAATGACTAATTATGTTGCAGCTTCAGCAACACGGACAGCGCAATACACGCTGTTGATGTTCTGTGGTGGTCGCTGCAGCGGGGAGGAGAGAGAGACAACGGGTGCTAGTCACACATATAGTTGATTTGATTAAAACACATGGGATGTGTCAATATATGGAAAAATACATTTTTTTAAATTGGTTGATAGAACAGACCAAGATTATTATTTTTGTCGGGGACAGCCATAGTTCACTCCCACATTTGAGTCGTCGAGCATATGAGAAATTAGCCAGGGGACAAGGTTGCAGGCTTATAGGCCTCCTATATACCAATTTCAGTGCAAGAGATGGAGAAAGGATCAGGACAGTAGACTTACCTTCTTCTTTTTCTTGTCCTTCTTTTTCTTCTTGCGGTCGGGGTCCTCATCCCTTTTTTTCTTCTTCTTCTTGGGGTCAGAGTCTGAGGGGGTCTCTGTGAAGACAGAAGGGTTTCAAAGGCTGTGAGATGGTGGTGTGTGTGTGTGTGTGTGTGTGTGTGTGTGTGTGTGTGTGTGTGTGTGTGTGTGTGTGTGTGTGTGTGTGTGTGTGTGTGTGTGTGTGTGTGTGTGTGTGTATGTGTGTGTGTTACCTTGCGGTATGGGATCCTGTGGTCGGTTGTGTTTGTGCTTGTGTTTGCTCTTCTTCTTTGGAGGCTGGATGTGCATCAGTCGGTACTGCTCCGGTAGCTGGAACAAAAACACACAGAGAGTATATAACATCTTCACATCTTCGTTAACAGTACAGAAATGATACGGAGGCCTAATGTTGATGAATAAAGTACCCTAAAAATGTGTGAGTATTGTGGTCAAAGGAAGGTGTGTGTGTGTGTGTGTGTGTGTGTGTATGTCATTACCGGTCCGGTGTGCAGTCTGAAGCCGGTGAGGCTGGCTCCAGTCAGAGGGCTGAAGGAGTTGCCACACACTGGAGGCTTCTCTATCAGAGAGCGCAATGAACTGCCATCCTGGGTACCAGGCCAGTCTATCATACCTACAGACACAGGAGAGACAGGGGAAAAACATACCATTTATTACTCAGAGAAAAAGGAGAGATGGGGAAGAGGCAAGTGAGGTGGGGATACTCAGCGGGATGTGACGACATAAATCACTTACGGAGGGACGGGGACACACACAGACAGACATAGTAAAGGTGTTGCATGGTAATTCACCTGGTAACTCTGGCAGAAAGTTGCTGAGCTTCTCCTTGACCTTCTTGCCACAGAACTTGTTGTAAGCGTGCTCCAGGTTGTAATGGGTAATGAGGTTGGTGTTGCCAGTCAGCTCATTGCCCACTGTGGGGCAAATAAAAGAAATACACTGTCAATACAGTAACAAGATCCAGAGTTAGTCCATACAGACGTCAATGTCACATACTACTAGGGTCCAGACTCCAGAGAGAGTAACTTGTGATGGCTAATGTAAGAAGTGCACTTCGAAATTGATATATCAATATTACACACAATAGGTCACAGAAAAACCTGATTATTAACGTTCTACTAGCCGCTGGGCTAACTAGCCAATACCCAGCTAGCTCACAACGGCTTACATTAGTTCAAATCAAATTGTATTTGCCACATCCGCCGAATACAACAGGTGTAGACCTTACAGTGAAATGCTTAATTACAAGCCCTTAACCAACAATGCAGTTTTAAGAAAAAAAAAGAAAAAAAGTGTTGAGTAAAAAAAAAAAAAGGCAAATAATTAAAGAGCAGCAGTAAAATTAAATAACAGTAGGGAGGCTATATACAGGGTACAGAGTTAATGTGCGGGGGTACCGCTTAGTCGAGGTAATATGTACATGTGGGTAGAGTTAAAGTGACTATTCACAGATAATAAACAGAGTAGCAGCAGCGTAAAAGAGGGGGTGGGAATGCAAATAGTCCGAGTAGCCATGATTAGCTGTTCAGGAGTCTTATGGCTTGGGGATAGAAGCTGTTAGGAAGCCTTTTGGACCTAGACTTGGCGCTCCGGTACCGCTTGCCGTGCGGTAGCAGAGAGAACAGTCTATGACTAGGGTGGCTGGAGTCTTTGACCATTTTTAGGGCCTTCCTCTGACACGGTCTGGTATAGAGGTCCTGGGTGGCAGGACGCTTGGCCCCAGTGATGTACTGGACCGTACGCACTACCCTCTGTAGTGCCATACCAGGCGGTGATGCAACCAGTCAGGACGCTCTCGATGGTTATTAGAAAATAACCTAAGGGGCTAGCAAAAATTACTTCAAATCCTCCACTCGGGTACGAATAAACATATTACATAGTGCCCACACTGAAATGTTAACTTTACCTGGTAGTTCTCGCAGTAAATAAAAAGGTTCGTTCATGGCTCCCGGCTTCCGTAGAACAGGCCCCTCATCCCCGAGCTGAGGTGGCATCTGGGCCGAGATCGGGACTTGGTTTGGCGGCACAGGGGGTGGTGGCTTTCCAGGTCCAAATCCCAGAGACGATCCAGGAGGTCCCTGAGCTTCATTTTGCCCATAAAGAGTTGAAAACATTTCCGTCATATCTATTGCGAGTAATACATTTAAATAACAAATACATCGATGTCCTCCTAAAGCGATACGGTTAGTTTTGTTCACATGTAACTACACACGATAATCTCACAACACTCGCTTGACTCCTTTCTACTCCTTTGTGGTATAGTTTCATACTGTAATTGCATATTTTCGGCGAAGTACCGTAATACCAGGAATATATTGGCCGATCAAATTCGTACTGACGATTGCCTAACTCCCCACTACAAAAGTGTGCGTTTCTAACGTTCACCAAGTATACTTGATTGATTAAGCACTCTAGCTACTAAATGAAGGCAAATGTGTAGTTTTTGTGTTGTGTTTATTTTATTTTATTGGGAGTTTATTTAATGACAAAAACAGAGCACAAAGCACAGACTCAGGAATAAAACAGAACTGGTATTCTAATTACAAAAATTGTACATGTTAGGGTTATGGTTCAAATTGGTCAAAGCCAATCTGCTTTAGGACAGGGCAGTACTCAGGGTCAGGGGTCATCAAAGGACGCAGGTGGGCAGATGGAGGAAGAGAGTGTCTGGAACTCCCTAACAGATGCCTAAAGATGCAGGAATTGACAAAAACAAACAGTGAAAACAAGAATGCTAAAAATATCTTCCTACAGTAGGCTTAGGCTAGTCTCTATGGATGCAGATTATTGATGATATTTGTGTGTTACAATCACCATTGTATAGCAGGGGCAGCCCAGACGCCATAATCTTCATAACACCTGTTCTTTCTTTACAGCTAACCCAAAGCCAAAATGTACACCGACTCATTTATTCCATTCCATATACAACTCAGTGGATCTGTGCACCAATGCATCGTGATTCTCTCTCTCTCGCTTATGTAATGGAGTGAAATCATACTGGATAAACACACCCCACAGCTTGAAATGGCACCAATGAATTGGATCCTTTTCAGGGGTCAAACTGCTTTGCATGCTGTCAATCGGGCGGTCAAATGTGTTTGCGAGGCGGAGGACCCAGGTTCAAGCCCAGTCAGAGGCAAATTGAGGGAGGAAGTGAAGCTGCTAAAATAGCACAGTGATGCCGGTTACACTCACCTTCCACTCGTCCACGGCTGTTGCAATGCGCTGTTCGGTCTGAGCGATTCCTTCCCTGCCCGCCTGCACCCTCTGAGCCAGCACAGCGTTCTCCTCCTAAATCTTCTTCAAAATCAAATCAAACCAAATGTTATTTGTCACATACACGTGTTTAGCAGATGTTATAGCGGGTGTAGCGAAATGCTTGTGCTTTTGGCTCCGACAGTGCAGTATATCTAAGAAGTAATATCTAACAATTTCACAACATATACCTAATACACACAAAACTAGTAAGGAATGGAATTTAAGAAAATATACATATATGGACAAGCAATGACAATGACAGAGTGGCATGGACTAAGATACAGTAGAATATAATGCAGTATATACAGTTGAAGTCGGAAGTTTACATACACTTAGTTTGGAGTCATTAAAACTTGTTTTTCAACACAACACACATTTCTTGTTAACAAACTATCGTTTTGGCAAGTCGGTTAGGACATCTACTTTGTGCATCACACAAATAATTTTTTCAACAATTGTTATACAGACAGATTGTTTCACTTATAATTCACTGTATCACAATTCCAGTGGGTCAGAAGTTTACATACACTAAGTTGACTGTGCCTTTAAACAGCTTGGAAAATTCCAGAAAATTATGTCATGGCTTTAGAAGCTTCTGATAGGCTAATTTACATAATTTGAGTCAATTGGAGGTGTACCTGTGGATGTATTTCAAGGTCTACCTTCAAACTCAGTGCCTCTTTGCTTGACATCATGGGAAAATCAAAAGAAATCAGCCAAGACCTCAGAAAAAAATTTGTAGACCTCCACAAGTCTGGTTCATCCTTGGGAGCAATTTCCAAACGCCTGAAGGTACCATGTGTACATGTGTTCATCTGTACAAACAATAGTATGCAAGTATAAACACCATGGGACCAAGCAGCCGTCATACCGCTCAGGAAGGAGACGCGTTCTGTCTCCTAGAGATGAACGTACCTTGGTACGAAAAGTGCAAATCAATCCCAGAACAACAGCAAAGGACATTGTGAAGATGCTGGAGGAAACAGGTACAAACGTATCTATATCCACAGTATATCACTATATCACTATATCAACATAACCTGAAAGGCCGCTCAGCAAGGAAGAAGCCACTGCTCCAAAACCGCCATAAAAAAGCCAGACTACGGTTTGCAAATGCACATGGGGACAAAGATCGTACTTTTTTGACAAATGTCCTCTGGTCTGATGAAACAAAAATAGAACTGTTTGGCCATAATGACCATCGTTATGTTTGGAGGAAAAAGGGTGTAGCTTGCAAGCTGAACAACACCATCCCAACCGTGAAGCACGGGGGTGGCAGCATCATGCTGTGGGGGTGCTTTGCTGTAGGAGGGACTGGTGCACTTCACAAAAGAGATGGCATCATGAGGAAGGAAAATGATGTGGATATATTGAAGCAACACCCAACTTATTGTGGGAAGCTTGTAGAAGGCTACCCGAAACGTTTGACCCAAGTTAAACAATTTAAAGGCAATGCTACCAAATACTAATTGAGTGTATGTAAACTTCTGACCCACTGGAAATGTGATGAAAGAAATAAAAGCTGAAATAAATCATTCTCTCTACAATTATTCTGACATTTCACATTCTTAAAATAAAGTGGTGATCCTAACTGACCTAAGACAGGGAATTTTTACTAGGATTAAATGTCAGGAATTGTGAAAAACTGAGTTTAAATGTATTTGGCTAAGGTGTATGTAAACGTCCGACTTCAACTGTACATATGAGTAGTGCAAGATATGTAAACATTATTAAAGTGACTAGTGTTCCATTTCTTAAAGTGGCCAGTGATTTCAATAGGCAGCAGCAGCCTCTAATGTGCTAGTGATGGCTATTTAACACTTTGTTTTGTTGACGTTGAGTGAGAGGTTATTTTCCTGGCACCACACTCCCAGAGCCCTCACCTCCTCCCTGTAGGCGGTCTCGTCATTGTTGGCAATCAAGCCTACTACTGTTGTGTCGTCTGCAAACTTGATGATTGAGTTGGAGGCGTGCTTGGCCACGCAGTCATGGGTGAACAGGGAGTACAGGAGGGGGCTGAGCACGCACCCTTGTGGGGCCCCAGTGTTGAGGATCAGCGAAGTGGAGATGTTGTTTCCTACATTCAACACCTGGGGGCGGCCCGTCAGGAAGTCCAGGACCCAGTTGCACAGGGCGGGGTTCAGACCCAGGGCCTCGAGCTTGATGATGAGCTTGGAGGGTACTATGGTGTTGAATGCTGAGCTATAGTCAATGAACAGCATTCTTACATAGGTATTCCTCTTGTCCAGATGGGATAGGGCAGTGTGCAGTGTGATGGCGATTGCATCGTCTGTGGATCTATTGGTGCGGTAAGCAAATTGAAGTGGGTCTAGGGTGACAGGTAAGGTAGAGCTCCCTCCGCAGGTACGCCTCCTGCTTCAAGTAGTACGGCATCACAAAACTACCTAGGTCCTGCTCAGTCACTCTACTGGGACACCTGAGGGGACACGAGGAGGAGTAGGACAAAGAGAAGTGCCCCTGGACACTGATCTAAGGTCAGATTGTACAAGGTGAACACATCAATGGATGTAATGGGATACAGGACAATCCAAGATGGATGAAGACACTAGGCACGGCAGCATACAGACACAAACAAAGAGGCCAACCATGCAGGGTCTTGGCTGTTCTTAGCAGCTTCTTCTAGCTTGTCCAGCTCATCCAGTTTGCCCTGTAGCTCCCCCTCTTCCATCAGTTTGTTGATGTCATCCTGTATAGGTGCCACACACGCACGTGTCAAAAATCGAACATTCCCTTATATTAAGTCTACTTAAGCCAAAGGGATGATGGCCAACCTGTATAGTCCTTTGTAGGTCTTTAATGAACTGCTTATGGATTTTCTCTGTCACCTGTGGGTTCTTCTTATTGAACGGGTGGAACGTGTGGGCAAATCTGTGAAAACTGACGACACGTTCAGACAGATTTAACGTTAGCTAGTTTCCCATTGGTGCAAAAATGTTCAGCTCAACGTGATATATGGCCAACAGTATTATTCATAAAATATGTACCTGGCATCGGGATATAAACTTCTCTAGGCTCTTCTCGTGACTTTGTTGAACAACACTACTCTGTTCCTCCGGGGTTCGGGTCTGTCCGACAGGTGAGAATAATTCCCACGACCCGACGACTGAGACGAAACATCTCCTGTAGCATTCCTAGACTGATCCTGTACGTTATCTCCTGTACTTTTAGCAACGTTGTTTCACCAATTTCCTCCATGTTTTACTTTGTTTATGTTTTAGAGTAGCCGCTAGAAACGCCTGTCTACCGAACCGCAACAGGTACAAAAAAAGTTTTGCGCAGTCAAGTGTCATATGTCACGCTCGTTCACGTTGAGCTCTTGCTGCTTCAGCTGTCACCACTGAGGTATAATAAGAACGGCTGTCACTTTGCTCAACCCCCTTTCTTTCTCTTCTCTCTGTTGCATGCTGCGGAAACATGGGGTTGATCACCGGAGTTATTGCTTTCTTTTACCACTTACCTCAAATATACAAATGGCTCTTCAAGCCTTATTACATATTGTCTATATTGATGTCCGCCGCATTCCTCATACTTCGGAAGTGTCCGGGACTTTGCGAAAACCTCAACACAGAACGGGAGGACGGGAACCCATGCGACTTTGACTGGGTCAGTATCGGGGTAGAGTTGCTCTTGTGCTAAATCTGGTGGGGTTTATTGTTACTGTAAATGTTGCAATACTTGTATGTAATATTGTGGGGCCTATGTCTTACAGAGAGAAGTTGAGATTCTTATGTTTCTCAGTGCGATTGTCATGATGAAGAACAGAAGAGCCAGTAGGTGCAGAATGAATGAAACACACACACACACACACACACACACACACACACACACACACACACACACACACACACACACACACAGGTTTGGCCAGGTAGCAGGGGTGAGCCCAGTGTTGTAACTGAAATTCTCTCCTAGGTTTACAGTATAAACAGTAAACATCAGAACACACACATGCACTGTAATTTCAATTTGCCCTACAAACCCGGTCCCTCACATCTTGTAAACCACATCCTGGGATTACAGCACAGCGCTGAGGAGGGGTTGGCTCTTGAAATGTTTGTTTTGTAAACATGAGAATACAGTTGTGAGAGGAGGGGCACTGTTTATTTTTGTTAACTCCTCCTTCACTTCTTTTCTATCTTTGAGTCTTACCCCTCTTTCACTCATCCACCCAGTCTCTCTTACCCCCCTCTCCCTCCCCCCTTTCAATCTACTCATCCCCCCATTCTCTCTTACCCCCCTCTCTCTGCTCCTTCCCCCATTCTCCCCCCTCTCTCTGTTTCTCTGTCATGAACCCTAACCTTTCTCCTGTTCTCCAGTCACCATAGAGCAGCATGCAGGGAACCTGTTTATGTTCAGTAAGGTGGCCAACGTCATCCTCTTCTTCAGGCAGGACATCAGACTGGGCATCTTTTACTTCGCTCTGTGTATTGGTGAGATGCTTGTCATGTTACCCTTCATGTCACTGCTGTCAGTCAGTTAATATGCATTATAACTATTGACCAGAGGAAGTTGTTGGGCTCCTTGTTAAGAAAAGGCAATGCTTGCTTCAGGGTTTGATTTGGACTTTGACTTTACTGGTCGAAACCAACCAGTCCGTCTGTGCTCTGTGAGTGAATTTGACAGCATGGGCTAGGAGTTAGGGTTAGTACCAAGTATCTATTCTACAGTGTCAAGAATGTTTCTGTTTCCTATCCTATCCAAGCCTTCGTCATGACCTGTAAACCGCCACTCTACATGGGCCCAGAGTACATCAAGTACTTCAGTGAAAAGACCATAGACGTAAGTGTGGTGATCCAAGACTTGAGATGTGACAGCCATGAGTGTGAAGATTAGACGCCACACTGTAGACTGTTGAGCCTAGTTAACTGAGACTATCATTACCATATTACTGACTGTAAGTGAGCATTAGATGTTATTTATTTACAACAGGCTAAGTGTTACTAATCCATGTTCTACTGCTCTAGTAGCCCTGCTCGCCAGGCTAGTGATGATACTATTAGTAGGGAAAGAGACCTGGCTGGGAATGAGACTACTGATACAGTGATCTACTCAGGTAATCTGATCTGGTCTAATCCCATTGGACAGGAGGAGCTGAATCATGATACTCGCGTGACGTGGATTGTTGAGTTCTATGCTAACTGGTCTCCTGAGTGCCAGTCCTTCGCCCCTGTCTTTGCCGACCTCTCCCTCAAGTTAGTATTCTTCCTGTTTCACTTATGTTTCCTCTTTCTCTCCACCCCTCCTATACTCTTCTCCCAGTGAAACACATCTCTCTAATGTTGTTCTGCTAACCAAACATGGCGGTCTCCTGTTCTCTTCCTCTGTTATGCAGGTATAACTGTACTGGACTGCGGTTTGGGAAGATAGACGTTGGTCGGTACGGAGAGGTGGCTCAGAGGTAAGACTTTCCCTCTCTGAAATTAGTAGTGTCTCTAACAAACTATATTTTCACGAGAATGCAAAAAAAATGGATTTACATTGTAAGACTGTAGACTGCATGTCAGTCTGTCTAGAAGTAAGATGAGAAGGGACTGCCTATTTCTATAGTCTGACACTTTTTCTGCCCTGTGCTGACTATGTCCTTCTCTGCAGGTACAAGGTTAGCACCTCTCCTCTGGCCAAGCAGCTCCCCTCATTGGTGCTTTTCCAGTCAGGGCGGGAGGTCATGAGACGTCCAATGGTGGACAATAAGTGTCGAGCTGTGTCCTGGACTTTCAGCGAGGTGTGTGTTGTGTGTGGATCACTAATCTGTGTGCGTGCTTGTTTGTGTGCCTTACTTTTTGAAGTGTGTGAATGGCTTTGGGTCCCCACTCACACACCCCATTCTGTTCTAGGAGAACATCATCCGCGAGTTCAACCTGAACGAGCTCTTCGAGGCGTCTAAGAAGATAAAGAAGGGTCGTGGCGAGAAAGGAGAGGACAACCCCTTACTACCAGAGGAGGGCAGCAAAGAGCCTCAACCTGAACCTGACACCCCAGCAGAGAGCAAGAAAGACCAGTAGTGACGAAGGGAGAACAAGGACTGGATTGTTCTACCACACAGTCGTACACACAGTTCACTGCTGGTCATATAATCTGCCTGTGTCTGTTATATCACTGTTGTATTATCAGACCACCAGTATTCAAGTTAATTCAAGAGTTTGGCCTTGTGAAAAAGCAGCTGCAAGCGAACAAAAAGGGACAGAATGAGGCATCTAAATGTAAACATCAAACCGTCCTAATTATTGATGCCTTAAAAGGTCCAATGCAGCAGTTCTCAATAGATTAAGATCATTCTGCGTAACAATTAAGTACCTTACTGTGATTGTTTTAAATTAAAATGGTAAAAAAAGAAAAAAAAGAGCAAAGAGCAATTTCTCAAGCAAGAATTTTGGTAGGACTTTCTGGTAGTGGTTTGAGTGGGAAGGAGAAAACTAGTTATTGGCAGAGGTTTGGAACTAATTTACCGCATGGTGATGTCACCATGGAAGGCCAGAACTCCCTCCCACCAACACAGGCATTCTTTTCAAACAGCTCCTACACTAAAAGGGCATTACCATTATTTTCACAATTTTACAGCATTATTCCAACCTCGGTGTGGAAATATATATGAAACATAGGAAAATCAAGTTTGATTGCACTGGGCCTTTAAATTATTTAAGTGAAAATGCCTTACACTGCCATCTCACTCATTCATCCATATTCGTTTTTCTGTGACTGTAGTGAGTTTACTTGTTTTTTCATGTTCTGCTGCTTTTTGGGTCACATTTTTCAACACCAAAGTATGGAGTCAAACTGACAGTTTAGTCTGTCGGCTATAATCTGTTCTGCCAAAAGTTAAATAAAACTTTTCAATGCTCAGAGACTCCTATACGCTCTTGGCTGATCTTTGATTGAAGACACGTTTTTCCTTCAGGTTGACCTTTTATTCTGAGAAGAAACCTTAAACTCTTAAGGCCATTTTGGATATGTCTTCTACATATTCATCAGAGATATTTGTGACACTCTCCATTCAGCACAGCCCACAACAATAGCAGCATTCTTATTTACTCACGTATATTCAGTTGTTCAAATGGCCCCCTTCCCCACCAGAAGAAAGTAAAACAAACTTTCTAGCCCTGTATGTCTGACTGCTTGTACTATTATATTAACCAGGTGTGCATTTGACAAGGATATTCTCACACATACACACCAGGAATACATTCAACACAACACACATAATCACATGCATACCTACTGTACACATGGCGAGGGGGTGCATACAAACACTGACTGTGGCCACACTGCTGTGTGATTGGTTGATAGTTTGTGTGCTTCAGATGCGTCAGAACTCCCCGAAAATAAAACGTGCTACATTCAGCTAGCTTTGACATTCCAACTCTCTAGTGGGCTTGGATTAAACATACCAACACCACCTCTCAACCACACACACACCTTTCTGTTTCTGACTGTGCCTTCTTAAACCTATTTGTGGGCAAAACATTAGCTGTACCATAAAGTTTTTTTTTTTTTAAACAACAGAAAGCAGAACCAATTAAAATATAAAATTCTTATCTGGTTATAGTTGTAAGAAATACTGTAAAAAATAAAATAAAAACATAAACCGTTTGATTTTACTACGAATGGTCTCAAGGCAAAAACCAATGAAAATAGTCCTCAATTTCAAACCAACCCCGACATCAGTCACCTTCTCCTAGACACGTCATACATATTTCTATTAACAAACAAATGTTACTACAGAATCCCTATGTTTACACCATACCTATCTGTGCTAATAGAACCACAACCATCCCCCAGAATTTGATTTGTTGAGTTTTTCCAAGTACATTACAATCTAAGGACAAGGCACTATGATAGGGATGTGGTCTCTGGGTAGAAGTTACCCTTCTGGGAATAGATTTAGGATCAGCTTACCCTCCCCTAGTGCCCTAACAATTAGGGGCAAAAGGCCTCATTGTGTAGGGGCAACTTCATCCAACTCCTGGATGTAGAGATCGGTTTGTAATTGTGTTCAGAACTCAAAGGTTTCCTGTCTGGTAAAATAAATAAAGCCCTTCCCACCCTAAACACGTTTGGCTGACCATCCTTATAAGATTTTTCTAGCACTGACTGACAGACAAAACATTTTGAACACCAAAATGACAATCATTTAAAGCTAGAAAGAGAGAATTTGCATAATGTATCAATAATACATGTTTCTAGTGTACATTCCACAAAGATGCTTGTGCTGTATTTATGATTCAGAATAAACATTTTCTTTGTGGCTTTCAACATCCTCAGTGAAAGGCCACTTCAGCTGGCCTTCATATAGGATCATCAATCTCTGTGGATGAGAATTCCAGCAAGCCTTATGACTGGCTGATACAGCCATCAATCAAAACAAGTGATTAGTCTAACTCATATTCACAGTCATTCACAAACCCCAAAACGCTATCTCCATCATCTGACCAATTGACCCAATAATTCTTAAAGATTCTTTAAGCATTTATATAAAACAATATTAAAAAACAAAAGCTTTATAAAACTCAAATGAAACTGTGTTTGTAGGGGTTGAGGCATCATCTCTGCACAGTCTTTGAATAATCGCTGCAGACTTTAATTAATTAGTGACTACTGTGGATTGGTGATCCATTGTGATTGGTCCATCCATTTGATGGGACACAATTGGTCACCAGTCCATATGCGCCCTCTCAGGCTCCATACTGATTGGTTCAAAAGCACTCCTTTCCAAAACAAATCATCTTTGTATATACGCGTTATAGAGTTTAGTACCCAGCTGTCATAATAATGTTCATGTTATACAGTCTATGGCTCACAGACTGAGGAGAGGTTGTCCCATTCCATCACTGATCAACATTCAGAGTTCCACTTCAGTCGCCATTCGATCCAATATGAAAGATAGGCAGAAAAAGATGGCCACTGGCATTATAAAGATACGAAGGTCATTGAAGTACCAGTGAGCCAAACACTTCTATTCCACTATCCACTCCATATTGACCAAGAGTAGAGGATAGTCCTTTCATTGTGTGCGTGCATTTTAGTGAATATCCATCTCTAAGTCTCCTCAGAGTAAGAAAATTGGAATCTGTCCAGTGGAACAACTTTCTTTCTATTCTTTGGCTGGGGCGGATGTCTGTCACTCAAACCGATATCTCATAGGTGGTCCCTCCGACGCCAGTCACCTTCTTCACCCCCCCCCCTGGTTTGGATGTGCTGTGATTGGCCAAGCCTGGGCGAGAGGTGGATCTGATTGGATAGCCGTCAGGAAAAGGGGAGGGGGTTAATGATGTAGATAGGGGAGACAGAGGGAGGAGTGAGAAGAAGAGGTGAGTAGATCTGATTCAAAAATAGACTAATAAATAGGCGTTATGATAAAGGTTACAAGAGTAGAAGGATCATTGAAGAGGAAAAATAGGGCACAGAACAGACAGAGTGAGAAAACAGTAGCACGCTAAACTGCTCATGCTAACACAATCACTTCTGTTTCACACACCTAAATACATACTTGCATGCCTCTATATCAAGTAGACAGACTACAAACACAGATACACACATCTATCCTACTACACAGTTATACCTGAGCATAGTTTTTTTGTCAACTTTAAAATCAGTCTCCTCATAGACGAACACACACACTCTCAAACACAATCCAGCAGAAACACTCTGAAATCAAGAGGAGGAAAAGGAAGACTCACACAGATCAGGGAGGAAGAGGAGGGCTCACATAGATCAATCAGTGAGGAAGAGTAGCAGGCTTGCGGCTCAGATCTCTACTCACTGTGGAGCCTGGGTCCCTCCGACTCCGCCCTCTCCCGACAAACTGCCTCCTCCCATTGGCCGAGCCTTGTGCTGGAGCCCTGTCTCCCCGGTGTAGGAGAGGGACTTCCCTAGGGAGGGGCCTCTGGGTGGGGGAGACACAGGGAACCCAGGGGGGTCCGGGGAACAGGCACGCAGGGAGGAGGGGGAGGGCTGTTCAGAGACGGGAGGAAGGGGGCGAATGGAGGAGGTGGCACGGAGGTGTGGGTGTCTGGAGTCCTGGTGGAGGAGGTGGTGCTGTGTCTCGGGGTGGGCAGCGTGTGGGGGAGTCGGCAGGGGGGGACTGATGGCGCGGCGGTATGCCCTGTTGGGGGAGGAGAAAGTGGCAGAGCCCTGGAGCAGCTGGCCCTCTCTCTGCTGGGCCATCTGTGCTGAGAGGAAGGGTGAGGTGTACCCCTGCAGGGGCGCATCCCCGACCCCGGGGGGTGGCGAGGAGAAGGTTGTCGCCGGGGGAAACGCTGCAGGGGCGTGGGGGTTCTGAGGGGACAGCTCGTGAGCGGCCGACTCAAACTCGGGGCTCTCGGACGGCGTCAGCAGGCTGTCGTAGGACAGGCTGCCGTTCTGAGGTGTCTGATTGGCCATGCTCTTGTAGCTGGTGTCGGTGGTGCCCTCTGATTGCAGCGTGCCCAGAGTATTATGGTGTGTGTGGGCAGAGCGCATGCTGGAGGAGTGAGAACCACCGGTGGACAGGACCAGAGAGGAAGGGTAGGAAGTGTACGACCGCCCCCCTAGGGAGTACCCGGAGATGCCCCCCGTGACAACCCCACCCGTCCCACTGGACCCCCCGGGGCCCTCGCCCCTCTCCCCTCCCCCCCTACGCGCCCCCACACCTATTACCGACCCCCCATCCAGGCTGCTGGGCTCAGACCGATAGCTGGGCTGGCGACTCGACTGGAGAATGGAGGGAGAGTCCAGACTGTCCCCACGAATCATCTGAAGAGGAGAGGAGAGGAGAGGAGAGGAGAGGAGAGGAGAGGAGAGGAGAGGAGAGGAGAGGAGAGGAGAGGAGAGGAGAGGAGAGGAGAGGAGAGAGAGGAGAGGAGAGGAGAGGAGAGGAGAGGAGAGGAGAGGAGAGGAGAGGAGAGTAAGAGGTAGTGAAGGTAGAATGAAGTGTGGGAGGGAGGATGGAAAGTTATGTTACAAAGGGATTACTTTGAGGAGACATTCCTCAACAGAAGACAACATAGACGTTTCTACAGAACACACCGTTTCTACAGAGAGCCAGCAGGATGGAGGTGTACTGGGGCATCACATTATCAAGACCACTAACCTTGAAAAATATTATCAGCACCACAAGAACACAAACATACAAATCTATGAGAATACAGGCAGCATAGTAAATGCAGAGTACGGGGAAAGGAAAGTCACAAGCATCAATATTGTTACAGACATAAACGGACACACAGAGATGACACTAACAGACTTACTGATCAACCGATGGCCACTGAGTGATCAATTCAAAGTAGAAGAGAGGGGGATGGAGTTAACCACAACGGAAAGAAGAACGGACAGAATCTGAGAGAAGGGTCTGTAAAATACCTCTGCTAGTCCCACCTGGATGCCCTCGGCTTAATCCTTCTATAGCCGATCTATCAACTGATTTGACCCTTTGTTTAACGCGTGTCTATGTGTACCTTGTTTGGGTGTGTCAGAGCTGTGTGGTTCCTCTGTGGGCTGCTATAGGCCGGCCGGTACTTGTACATTGAGGGAGTGGACGGACCTTCAGACAGCAAGCTGCTCTCTGATTGGAGAAAAAACAAAACAGCGTTACAAACTAGAGAGTACCATCTGTGTGGGATACTTGAGCGAGTGTCTGTGTGCGTGCGTTCACTGCTCACCCTCTGTGTCTGCACGGGGCAGGCCAGGGTAGCGGAGCTCTGGTTTGGGAGGAGGTGGAGGCTCTGCATCTGCTGACTGGCTCTCCATCTGCTCTAAACTGCTCTTAGACTGACAGGGACAGGAAAGGACAAGACTGTTCATACACACAAATGAGAGAGGGAGAGCTGCGTCTGAAAACCCCTGTATGTTAGATCTGTTTGTCAGCGGGTCCGCTGTGTGTGTGTGTGTGTGTACGTACCCGGGTGCTGTGGTGGTCGTTCTGGATGCCGTTGTCCAGGACTTTGGCCTCTAGCTGGGCCTCGGAGAGAGGAGGGCGGAGGAAGGGAGGCTGCACCTCCACTGTCTGCTTGCCCCGCCACCGACCCACATACCTGACAGAGATGGGTAAACACATGAATGACCCTGAAACTTTCCACTGAAACATACAGTAACTTTATACTCCATTACACACACATATTGTTAGATATTTTACTTAGTTAACAACCATAACTCTTAGGCTACACTGAGTTTTCCCCCTGAGGGTCTTGTTCAACCATAAGCTGCAACAGCAGAGGAAAATGGGAGGAATGAAGGAGAGACGGTCACTAACCTGGGAGCCTGAGAGCTACAGAGCACGTGTGAGATGTTCCTCAGACAGCCATTGGTGAAAGGGTTAACTCCGCCCCTAAACTTCCCTGTGACCTGAGAGAGAGAGAGCGAGAGAGAGTGAATCCATTTTTAGATAATCTGGATCATGTCGGCCCTCTCAGAGGAGCACACCCAGATCGACAGACGTACCTGCTCGTTAGTGGTCCTTCCCCGAGCTACCAGTACCATGTGGAAACCAGTAAGACCTGCTACTGGGATAAAGAACAGGCCAGCAACACACATTGTAGCCATACTGGAAACACACAGTCAAGGACACAACTTAAACCAGCGCAATAACAACAACAAGACTGTGTGTGTGTGTCTATGGTTATGTCTACACTTGACACTTACATGCGACTTCTGCTATCTGAATACGAAGATCGCATTGAAAAGACGGGTCTAGACCCACAAAAGTCACTTTGTGGTCTGATTGTGTTCAGATCTGGCTGACCACTTCAGGAAGTGGTCAGGGATGCATTGTGTGTGGATTTCTCCTCAGTCTGGATGCAATCAGGCTACCGAAAGCGCATACAGTGGGCGATGTCATCAGCACTCCTCCCACAAGTCTCCAGAAAACGTGTGTTTTGGGACCAAGAGGCACCTTTTCATTATAACGTTGGGGGAAATATGTTCCTAGCATGTGAGGAACATGTTTGCTGGACTCATAAATGCTAGCCAGCTAGCTAATATTTAGAAAAACTATTTTTTGTTTGGCTAGAGTTATGCTAACCCGTTTTCAATCCATTTAGCGTTGCTTGCTAGCTACAGAGGTTAGCTGGCTAGTTAGCTACAGTAGTTAGCTACTGCCATCAGTTGTTGTTGTGTTATCATATTTTGCCTGGCTATTCCACCGCTTGTAGAATGCATACTGGCATTTGAATATAGCTCGGGAAAAGGGAATCCGGACACACTGTGGACACGGTAGACACATTTAAATGTAGGTGTAGACGCATGACGCGTTCGGAATTCCATGATCAGAATACTAAAGCTCCATGAACTGTCAAGTCTAGACACGGCCTATAAGGATACGTGACAGCTGAGTGAACACTGTCCAGCTGGTGCTGGTGCTGGAGGACGTAGAGCAGGCCGAAGCCGAACACACCCATGATGTGGATCGTCAGGGACAACAGGAACAGGAAGAAGTGACGGTAGTTCCTGCGCCCGATACAGTTGTTCACCCACGGGCAGTGGTGGTCAAAGTCCTGCCAGGTCACACACAGGTCAAATGGTCACAAAAGGGTCAAGAGAAAAGACAAAATAAATGGCTGATGTTTCGCTGATATTTCCACTGCTGCCTCTGACAACTTGTTACAACACAGTTGTCACCTGTCATACGGCGTTTAGTGTTAGCAGGGTGGCAGTCTGGAGAAGTGTGTTTACCTCCACACAGTTGTCACACACAGAGCAGTGTGAGCAGCGGGGCGGTCTGTAGAAGCGGCAGGTGGAACACCACTTCATCCGGACCTGAATGCCCTTGATCTCCACCGTTTTATAGAGCGGAGCGCGGAAATCATCCTCTTTATCCTCATCCTCTTCCGCTGTGAACACACACACACACACCACTTACACACTGAAACACTTTATTTACACCTAAGCCATTTATCTTTAACACACTCTCCTTACCTCTGGGAAAGACCCCTGGGTCCATAAAGGTGGCCATGCAGAAGTTGGCGAGGGTGAAGAGGAAGACCACGGCGTTATAGATGGGAATGACGGCAGAGACATGCTCTGACAACCACGGACACCTGGAGGGAGAGAGGGTTGGGGTGAGATACAGAGCTACAGATATATTATATGGAATTCAGTGTGTGTGTGTGTGTGTGTGTGTGTGTGTGTGTGCGTCTTACTCACGTGAAGCAGAAAAAGAGCGTGGTGGAGCCGACCAGGAAGGTGGTTGCTGCGGAGACGGGAACGTAGCGACTGGGTCGGAACGGGCAGGGAGGAGAGGAGGCGGGGCCACCCACTTCCCCACCTAGTCCCCCACTACTGAACCCCGGCATCAGAGGGAGGGAGGGAGGGAGAGAGGTAGAAGGGGTATATCTAAAGAGAAGGGTGTTGGAAGGGTCAGAGGGAAGACCTCCGTGTTCGTATGGGATAAGGGGGCATGATGGTAGATGGGAAGGTTCTTAGGTACCAGTAATAGTATTATTACAGAAAGCAGCCATTTGGGAGAAACCTCTTAGAGAAAGCTAGCGAGTTCTTTGCACTTCAGCAACTAAAACCACTTTGAAACTAAAATACTTACTATTTTATAGTAAAGTCTACACCTTTGTTTGCATATGTGTAGATCTTTGCAGGTATATCTACAGCTAGCTAGTAAGCAAGATACCTGTACATTTTATATATATTTTAAAAACAAAACTATACATTATGATACAAAAAGAATTGCGACTTTAATAAATATTAATGTATGGCTTTCATGTAACCTTATTTGGTGCAACAATATAAATACCTCAACAAAATCTCTCCTGTCTACTGCAACAAAGACCCACAAGGGCACACACAATTAACTGCTTTTACAACAACTTCCTGACCTGGTGAGACAACAAACCAACCCTAACCCTCCACAGGCATCGAAAACGACATTTATCACCACTATTTGCAAACTCTCTTGTAAGGGAAATATAGGGTCAAGGCGGGCCAGAAATTAGGAGGTAGTAGCAGAACTGCCTATAAAACAACAGAACAGGGGTGTCTAGCAGAGCAGTGACCACTGAACTCTGGTCTTGTACAAGGTGTATCTAGGCACTGAGTGTGAGATAGAGTGTGTGTGTGACAATGTGATTGCGTGTGACAGAGAAAAGTGTGACAGAATGCTTGCAAAGGAGAGAGTTCCGGGGTCTATATTCTGGGGAGGCTGCAGCGGTTGGGACAAAACCCAAAAAATCTAAAGCTGCCCAGTAACAATCCAAGCCCACCTGTAGCTTTTTCAAAAATTCAAGCTTGTATACAAAAGCTCTCAAATGTAGTATACACTATTCAATGCTCTGTTCGTATGAGAGAGTGTTCACATCCACAGGTGAGATCAGTCTCGTTGGATCAATTAGCTGTTTGTTTCAGTCTTTGTGACAGTGCAGGTAAAACCCCTCCCATCTCCGAAACCACACCTCCTTTCCCATGATGCCTTTAAAATGGAGCCACGCAGAAAGAAGAAGCCACAGACAACTCTCTCCCTTTTTTTCCTTTCACTCGCTCCAGTATTCTGTCACACACGGTTGTAGTCTATGAAGGCAATTGGAGGGCACCTCCTGAAACAGAGAGCATGTTACACAACTACTAGATTACATCAATAGCATTAACCAACACCACAAACTTCAACCACTAGTAATTACACACTCATAATCTCACACCATCACTAACACGAATGCAGCCAAGAACAATATAGTGTTGCAAGGTATGACAATAACATGTTCTTTACATAACTAAATGAGTTGTTGCACGCCACAGCAGTTTTGTGTATGTCTAGGGAGTGGCAGGTTGTGTGTTGAAACATAACAAATTTGTCAACTGTACTCATTTCCCAGTACTGACTAACCAGGTCGAAAAGGGTGTCTAAAAGAGTATCTCGCTCTCCCTCTCTCTGTCCCACACACAAATGCACAACCTTTCTCTCACATCCTATCACACACAAAGGTATTCATAAATCTATAACAGAGCCCTCATCCACACAGATATCATGTAACACCTGAGGGAAAAGTCCTGTTCCGTTAGAACACTGAAAACAGTTCTAAGGTAATAGTGAAACCTGAGCATTGGAAGACACCTCTACTACAATCTTCAACAACCTAGCTAGCTACTCTACACATCCCTATGACAGAGGCCCACAAAAGTACATACCGATACAATCAACAACACCTGACTGACATGGAAATATTCTGTAGATAACCTATTCAACGCAAACACCACACATATCTTATTAGCACCAAAACAGCCCTAGCCTTCTCTACACAGACCGTGTCTGTATCTGTGAAAACAGGCTGCTGAATGTTGGAGGTTATGTGACCGACCCACTGTTAGCAGACGACTAATCATCTCCATGCAGCACACACATTAAATCCCCCCAGATTTAAATGGCTGTTAATCCTGAAATATCCCTGTTCAGCAGAGTACCCTGCTTTTGCGCCTGTCATTGTCACGTTAGCTAGCTTCAAACACCTGACTGAGTGACGAGTCTGACAGCCAGCACTTCACTTCTATCAAGTCTGCTAACTCTAGATATAAAGTATACGATTACATGCTCCATCGTCGATGCTAAACACAGCTAGCCAGCTAACGTTGTTTTCAGCAGGATATGCTAGGTAGGTAGCTAACTCGTTAGCTACATAGGTATTGTAATTGTGTCCCAATGAATCTGTACATGTACGTTTCTTTTACGCCTGCTACGATGGGTTAATGTACATGTGAACAATTTTTTAAGACAAGCGGCTAATTACAACGCATTTTGAGAGCTGTTGGAACTCGAAAGTTATATGTGAAACTGTTCCCCAGTAATATATATATATTTATTTATTTTTCTAGCGTAGCCTAATGTTACTCCTTAGTCCAAGGACCTTACATGTTGTTTAAAGGCGAAATGGCTCAGGAAGCCAAAACAGCCAAATACTCCATCTAAACGTGAATCAATTCTCAATTGCGGTACGGTTCTAGAAAAATCAATCACTCTACTTTCATATCACATTAAAATAATGCAAAATACACTTACTGTACACTGTTTTAACAGATTTAACAGTTGCAGCGGACAGTATTTTTCAGTGACAACATGTTTGAGGCTTCTGTCTTGCGTTTACACAGGTGTTCAGAGTCGCAGATAGCTATCTTCCATCTGCTTTCATAAACAAACACTGTAACATGGAAATATGGCCGTGTGGGAACCATAACGCTATACAGTTCTGTATCAATTAACCTTTTGTTAGAAAATTATTTATCTCTGACATGAAAGATAAGGTCTTTATGCTTCCAAAACCGTACCGCAAGCGATGCATGTTAATGTTCAGGCCGAGTGTCCTTAACAAAACTCCCCGTGCAGAAGACGCCTTCGTCCAATGACTCGTTATGTGTAATGTAATGGAACTGAGAGTCATGATCAAGGGATAAATGTTAGCTCGTTGGCTAGCCAAACCAGGGCAAGTTTGTACCGACGACCTGTGTTTGATCACCGCTTGAGACAGTAAAACTATAAACGATCAGTTACTTGGATACTGGGAAAAGCAGTTAACCAAAAACAAGGCATACCTGACATCCAGGGCTGATGTTTTCAAGTCCTTAATATTTTGGTGCGTTTCGTTTCGGTCCCGAGGCTAGTTAGCTACTAGCTAGGCCAATGAGGGAGTTATTTTACGCTGGCCCGCGTTGAACTGGCCAAGGCCCGTCACGGGCATCGGGAGGAGCGCCATCTCAAATCGAACAGTAATCTGCGACGCTCGGTCATGTTGTCAATAAGGCAACATGGTGCATCGTCCAGAAACATACATCTCTTTTCCATAAAATAAATGTTTAAATTTAACTAGTTTTCATTTGGAAGGCAGATTTAGCAATCACTTTTGCATGGGAAAACACAGAATCCTAAAAAGTTCTACACGTGCATAATTACATCACTTTTTTTGTCGACCGCAGTCATACAAAGCGGGGCACCTGGCTGACGCCCTGGGGGCAGCTCGGTTCCAAATCGAATGCAATAAACTTTCAGCCGGTGCAAAACACGCCTACACGGGCGAGATTAATCGAGCCCCCTCAATGTTGGAACACCGGAACTGCCCTCGCTCCGTACGTCTCTGGTGGTTCCCGGTGAAGCCTGGATTAGGGACAACATTTGAAAGCTTCGACATGCTAGAGGTCGCTCAGGATAGTGATCCGTTATCTAAACAAGTTACAGCTTCTGAACAAAGAGGCATATCTAAAACATTGCTGGAGTGAATGTACACCAAAGAGGTGAGGTACATTTTTATTTCAAATGTATTTTCACAATAAAAACAATCATACCAAACAGTCTTGTGTGGAAAACAACTTGAGAGAACTGATATAAAACCCAGACCAGTTTCTGTACATTGCAATTGATAAGTTGAATTAAAAATATATATATATTTACTCCCTCTGCTCCATTCCTGCCACCCACTCTAAACCCCTCCCTCCTCCTCTATTCTCACTCTCCACCCAACACTTGTGCTGTCTTTCATCTCTCCCTTATCAGTTGAGTGTGAAACCAAATATTGACAGAACAGATACTGCTCTGCTAGTCTGGGTACCACTCTGTTTAGCTATCATTCCACACCTTGTCATATGAGACAGAGTACAAGGAGTGGAATGTTAGCTACTGCTCTGCTGCCCCAAACTCAGTGCCACTGAAAATAAACTCCTCTTTACAGAGCCATCAGATTTCAGACATACAGCATCTCTCGCTCTTCCTCTTGCGTTTTCCCTCTCTCCTCCTCTATTTGAGGTCGATAAAGCGAATGTCCATGATGAGCAGTGTGTGTCTGGGGAGGGGTCTGGGGGCGGGCGAGAGCACGGTCATCACCTGTGCCTGTGTGTCCACGTTAGTCACCACAATGAACCCACACACCGGGCTCTCCAGCAAGCCCCTGCGCACCCCCCCAGCCACCTCCTCCCCCTCATCGGCACAGCTTACGCTCAGCACGTGGTGCGTGAGGTCGCGACCTGGGGTCACAGGGACTAGCTTCAGTTGGGTATCGTCCTGCGACATCCCCAGAGGAAGGCACGAATCCGGGATGGACGGCGCTCCGATCTTGTAGATGCGCACGTCAGAAAAGCGCACGTCGAAGGCGTGAGGGTAGAACGAGATGCCGCGGAAACCGTAGAAGTACTCCCGGATCTTGTCGTCCCGAACCTCGCGCCGGCAGTCTTTGGAGCGCTCCACGACCCCTCCGGATTTAGGTAGCAGCACGACTCGAACGAAGTGCGGCAGGTCCCGCTTCAGCTCATTGTAGAGCCTCTCCTGGTCCAGCACCAGAACCACATCCACCTCGAAGGCTGAGGCACAGTGGACCAGGGCCTGGTAGCCAGAACCCTTCACCCAGCCACAAGTGTTGATGATGCAGCCACCCACACTGGCTTTCCTGTTCACCTCACAGCGCTGGGAAAACACCTCAGCCAGACACGATGTCAACTAGGAGGGAGAGGAGGGGGGAGGGGGGAATATGGAAGAAAGAGCGAGAGAAATTACATACACCAGGCAGAAAGTCCATTACAAAGTTATGGGTTCATATAACCTAATACCCTAACCATAGTGGTTATCTGTGTTATCTTTCACCTTGTTGTAGAGTTTGATGTTGGTTCCTGGAGTGGTGGAGCCAAAGTGGTAGACCAGCGGAGCCTGTACTGAGTATCCCTCCTCCACGTCAGCCGGACGCTCAATACACAGCGCTGACATTGTGCCCGGGACTGACACCTGACACACACAAGACAGGAAAGCATCACGGTCATCAACAGCACTAACCAGACACAGCCAGTCAACACCATCACAGTAGTCATTGTAGAGGGGAACAGTAGCAAAGAGGCGATATGCAGTATGTACACCTCCATCCACAGACACAACATATTAATGTCTCACCCCACTCTGGCCCACGTCCAGCTCCACCAGTGTGGGCCTCCTGCCCAGCCTGACAGCGTAGCTCAGCAACAGCCTGCACACTGTCGACTTCCCCACATCTGTAGGCCCCACCACCATCACCTGGGGGACAACGTTGAAGCAACGTTTACACAACAAGAGAGCTTACACACACTGACAAAGGTCCACTTCTCACACACAGACAACCAACACTGACCCAGGTCCACTTCCCTCAGACAAAAACAGACACACAGCCGAACACTGACCCGTGGTCCTCTCTCGTTGTCTCTCTCCGCCTGTCGTCTCATCTGTTCCAGTGCAGCGTGTGTGTTCAGGTAGAGCAGCATGGGTGTGTCTTTCGATACGTACGCCACCTAGGAGAGGGAGCGAGATTGACACATTTCTGCATCCGTCACTCCTAGCAGTTACAGATACCAAGGCAGATGTTTCAGCCATGCACATATCCCCCTCCATTCATCGGTTACTCCTCCACAGCCTCTCACCTCTGTCTTCCCTGAGAGAGAAACACTGCAGCCCTGCCAGGTGAACACAGCGATCTTAGACCCCGGTGGGAACGTGTACTTCTTGTTGCGGTTGAGCTCAGAACCAAAGACTTCGGCCAATCCCGTGAGCAGCTCCAGCTGCACCTTCTCCCCAGCCTCCACCTCAAACCGCAGCTCTGTCTCTTTCTCCAGGTCGAACCTTGTCCCCCCGCCACCAGCGCCTGCCCCAGCCCCCGCACCCTCCTCACCAGTCTTCTCTGGGCCCTCAGTCGCCATGGCTGTACAGAGACAAAGGTCCGATTTAGCCTCAACAACATTGATACATCTCTGACATGGCTGCTTCATCTCTGCCATGTGATAAGTTGACGCTGGATAGGATTTATAATGTAACTGATCATTAGATGCTGCAATGTCAGATTTCAGTGGTGGTCTCTCATAAGTCATGACAGGATATGAACATCCCTGGAATTACCTATTATAGCACAAGCATAGGGCAGAGTCCTCTATTTTAGTGTTGCACAGTATACTGGTAACATGGTAATATCACGGTACCAAAACATCATGATACTAACATTTTAGAGTACCGTTTCATATGATACTACGACATTTTTCGGCCCTACCAATCTAAAGAAGCTGCTGGCGCCTGTTATGAAATGTTTATAAAGTCAGTTTAGTTAATAAATTCAGTTGGATTTAAGCAACAGCCACTAGTATGCGCCGCTCCAATAATATCCACTTCACTTTCATGCGCATATCACGTGGCAGCAATCTGCTAGCCGCATCCCCTACCAACCGTAACTCACCTGCTTCTCTCGGTCTGCTCTTCCTGCGCATCTATTCCTCCATCAGTTTTCTAAATATAATTTAGCCTTAATGGCGAGCGGGGCTGCAGACCCTGATGAGTCTTGTGTTATTGTATTTGTAAATGTGTTACACTGGAGCCGAGCGAGCAAAGTTGTGGTCCTCTGTAGCTCAGCTGGTAGAGCACGGCGCTTGTAACGCCAAGGTAGTGGGTTCGATCCCCGGGACCACCCATACACAAAAAAAAATGTATGCACGCATGACTGTAAGTCGCTTTGGATAAAAGCGTCTGCTAAATGGCATATTATTATTTTCATATTATTGATACATTGTATCATTTCATCGCGTGTTATAAGTTATCATGCAGCCTCTGAGCGCCAGAGAGGGGAATTTGAGCACATCTTCACTACAGGCATGCTTTCAGCTTTCAGCAGAGAAAACCGCTCGTCTCTAACCAAACGTTAAAAAAAATACGACCCATATTACCAGAGATTCCTCTTCTCTCTATCGGAAATTGCGCACATTTTATATAATTTCACAAACTATGTCGCAGCCCGCTAATTATTGGTTTGATAACAAACAACGTTCATTCATGTTACATAACTAGTTAACCACCTTTTAACTTCACAATAGGTCTAGGAAAATGTGATTGGCACAGGAAGAAAGAAAAAGGGCGTGCTACTCATGAGATGTGCTTCAAAGGTTGGATTCATGTAGGCCTAATGAAAGCCTAAACTAAATAAAAAAATCTATTTTTGGTGCTCTTAAAATTCTGTTTAACGCATAACGTTTTAAAAGTTGGGAGTAGTGTGTGTTTGTGGTAGAGAGGGAGACAGTATGTGAGGAAGATGTGTGTGTGTGTAAACTGAAGAGAAAGGTTTTATGCAGTGTTTTCCCTTACTGTCACGCAGATCAGTATGTATGTAACGTTATATTCCTTCCTTCCTCCAGCCAAATCACAGGTAGGCCTTTACAAATATGACCAAATCAGCCATTTTATGCAGTATTCTATTATACACTGAATAGTGTAAAGTTAACTTATGTGTTGTATTGAGTAGAAGTCTGACTTTCCGCGACAGGTTTTGGCGTGGCACATAAGCAAAACATTTTGAAAACCGGAACAAGCGTCCGGGGGACGGGGCGAACAGGACGCTGGCCACTGACATTTCCCCCCATGGTATCGTATCGTTAGTAAAATGTTGGTATCGTGACAACACTACTCTATTTACAGTAGAAGGCTCTGGTATAACCCACGGCAGAAGGGTAACGTGCCAATCGTTATACAACACTAACAATAAGTTACACGCTGAGAAGCTACAAATGCGTTGATCAAGAGGGGTGTTTCTTTCTATCCTTATATAAGAACAACTTGAAACGGCTAGGTACAAAAAAAAGTGAGCGTCTGTATAAACTCCAATATCATGCGAAAAGTAAATAACACTCGCCTGCTCAGCGCTAGCTAGTTAGCAGCTAGCTAGCTAATGTTAGCATGCAAGCCAGCTATCCGGCAATGCCTGTCTAGAACCGTACCAGTGTTAACCTGCTGAATGCATAGAACTGATATTAGTTTTTTTTTTTTTATAATCGTTTATGTGCCAACATGCTACTTACATGATAAGTAATTGGTCCTAAATACGTGTTCAAAGCGTCCTCCACCTCACCGGAGGACCACGACAGAACGATAGTTCCACAAAGAAGACGTCATGCTTCTTAGAACCAATCAGCGTCTGTGATTATGTGGTTCGTTGACCCATTTTTTAAAAGTATGAAATCCGGTTGATTTAATATGCAGTGTATGGATGTATGTATAGATATATGTGTGTATATATATGCGAGAGAAAAAAACATATGGGGGATTGGAAGTGATGAAGACAATTACATTGATGATAGTTACAATCTATCTGAAATATTAAAGCTGATCTACCCACCCCCCCCCAAAAAAAGAATTATAATATATATATATATATATATATATGCAGTGCATTTGTTGAGAAGCACAAACGCCTATGCACACATTCCATACTTTTCGAAGCAAAGACAGTAGAAGAGTATAGAAACAAACCAGCTTTATTCTCCATATATTAAAAAAATATATAAAATAACATTAGATAAGACATCTCACATTGGAAATTGATGAGTGGATACTCAGCAATAGCAGCAAATATACTGAACAAAAATATAAATCCAACATGTAAAGTGTTGGTCCTATGTTTCATCAGCTGAAATAAAATAACCCAGACATTTTCCATATGCACAAAAAAGCTTATTTCTCTTGAAATTTGTGCACCAATTTGTATACATCCCTGTTAGTGAGCATTTCTCCTTTGCCAAGATAATCCATCCACCTGACAGGTGTGGCATATCAAGAAGCTGATTAAATAGCATGATCATTACACAGGTGCACCTTGTGTTGGGGACAATAAAAGGCCACTCTAAATTTGCAGTTTTGTCACTCAACACAATGACACAGATGTGTCAAGTTTTGAGGGAGCGTGCAATTCAGTGGCGATTTTAGCATGTAAATCTTGGTAGGGCAAACAAACAAAAAAAATTGTGATGCATGCCAGCAAAGCCACTACACAACACTAAAATTATGCATTAATTGTACTATAACGGTGCCAAACGGTGCCCACAAACTGTTAGGGCCTACATAAAGCTGCCCCAACAGTAGAGTCCCAACATCTTACCACTGCTACACCTGGCTATCAGCAGAGCCTTATCTGGCAGCGAAACAGTTCATTCAGCCTCATTTACTGCCTTTAAAAAAAACGTAGCTGATATGGCTGACTTGCTTAAACAAATGTGGTTTCTACTGACAATTGAGATGTACAAACTATGGCATAAGGGGAAGACAAGTGGATAAGAGACAATGCGTAATTTCGATTAAGACATTAATGAGCGAGCTAGGACGGACGTAGTCAATATAACTATTTGTTTAGCACTTTTCAAATATACAGCGACAGAATTCAGAACATGGGCCGTTCTTACAGTGTTCTCCCTGTACACCAAGTCAGAACCATAGGATAAATAAAGGGGACATATAAGCAGACAATGAAAGCTCTTACAATATTCGATGATTACATTTCTCTAAAACAGGTTATAGGCTACATGTGCACCACCAAGTCAGAACAGTAGACAAAATTAAGAGGCGAAAATATACAAAATTATTAGGGTGAGGCACATGGGCTACTAACAGCTTACTACACAACATACACTTAGTATTACTTTCTTAGCTACAGTATACATATCTCCCTGGCATATTACATAATTTATGCAGCAGTACACAATACATTTTTGGACTCACCTTGTTATGTTGTGCTGTGCTCACTTGAACAGGAAAGTGGTGCGGTGGTCCTTCGTGGGGAAATTTTGTCATCAAAATCTGGCATTCTCTGGATTTATGGTGCTTTCAAGACAACTGGGAACTCTGAAAAAAACAAGGTCGAATCATGACGACGTCATTGATCTTCAGGTCGTAGCCCTGGAAAGAGGCCCAAGTTCCTGACTTACAATTACGAGTTGGATGACCGTTCAAAACATATTTTCCCAGTCGGAGCTCGTTTTTTCCCAGAGTTCCCAGGTGTCTTGAACTCACCGAAGTCAAGTTTTCGGCAGTTCCGTGTTTTGAGCGAGGCACAAATCATGCTTCATTGACAGCATGGCCAATGTTGAATGTTTGTCATTTTAAACTTGGAAAAGAGACCCTTACTCCCAGATTTGGGACCACACAGCCACTCCACTGAAAAGCAGGCTAGTGATTGCTTTGCAATGCTTGCAGTTAGCCACTGATTCCTTCCAAACCGCTCATTGTTGAATTTGCGATTTCCAACTTGTTGTGTAATGTTTATGTCCAGTGGCCGATGAGCACCGATACGTTTTATCTATAATTTCTCTTCATTATTTCTCTTCATATGACAAGGATTAAAAAGGATTTGCCAGTAGATTGTCAATTTGATTCATGATGATGACTGCTAGCTAAGATTTTGAAAGTATGATGTTGACATGATCAGTCCAATCAATGCTACGGTAGATATAATGTGATTTGACGTCATTTTATCTGTGGCCAATGACCTTGAGCCTTCTTGGATGTTCACTTCTAATGTAACTCTATGGCAGCACACAAGGGGCTTGAATTTTCTAGCTCTACCCTTAGACTTGGCAGTGACATACTGTCCCCACGAGTGACAGAACACTGAGCTAATCACGGCGCAACATTACCAACGCTCCGTATTTTCCGCTGTCTGCCCCACCACCAAAGAAAGCACTGAGCTAGGCTGAAACACCTGCATTTTGGAGCTGCCTTACTCAAGAAAGCAAAAACGAGACCATGTTTGTATGCAGCTTTATTAAGTTAATTATTATTATTTTTAGCTTAAAATGTGGGGCCCTGAATGACGGGTCGCCAGTGGTGCAATTGGCATGCGTACTGCAGGAATGTCCACCAGAGCTGTTGCCAGATAATTTAATGTTAATTTCTCTACCATAAGCTGCCTCCAACGTTGTTTTAGAGAATTTGGAAGTACATCCAACTGGCCTCACAACTGCAGACCACGTGTAACCATGCCAGCCCAGGACCTCCACATCCGGCTTCTTCATGGTCTGAGACCAGCCACCTGGACAGCTGATTAAACTGTGGGTTTGCACAACCGAATAATTTCTGCATAAACTGTCAGAAACCGTCTCAGGGAAGGTCACCTGTGTGCTCGTCGTCCTCAGCAGGGTCTCGACCTGACTCTTCACCTGCTCTTCACGGATGAATCCCGGTTTCAACTGTACCGGGCAGATGGCAGACCGTGTGTATGGCCTCATGTGGGCGATCGGTTTGCTGATGTCAACGTTTTGAACAGAGTGCCCCATGGTGGCGGTGGGGTTATGGTATGAGCAGGCATAAGCTACAGACAACGATCACAATTGCATTTTATCGATGGCAGTTTGAATGCACAGAGATACCGTGACAAGATCCTGAGGCCCATTGTCGTGCAATTCATCCGCCGCCTATCCTCATGTTTTAGCATGATAATGCATGGCCCCATGTCGCAAGGATATGTACACAATTCCTGGAAGGTGGAAATGTCCCAGTTCTTCCATGGCCTGCATACTCACCAGACATGTCACCCATTGAGCATGTTTGGGATTCTCTGGATCGACGTGTACGACAGCGTGTTCCAGTTCCCGCCAATATCTAGCAACTTCGCACAGCCATTGAAGAGGAGTGGGACAACATTCCACAGGTCACAATCAACAACCTGATCAACTCTATGCGAAGGAAATGTGTTGCGCTCCATGAGGCAAATGGTGGTCACCAGATACTGACTGGTTTATTGATCCACGGCCTACTTTTTTTTTAAAGGTATCTGCAGTGCTTGACTTGGGTAGGAGCTCACCGGAGCTGAGTACCGGCACCTAACATTTAATACTGCTTGAGCTCCTGTTCCTCTTACAGAATATTAGCTAAAAAGTATTGTGGAGCTCCTGCACCTTAATATAAACAGTACCGGCACCCAAAATGAGTACCAGCACTTATTTCAGTACAAGTCAAGCACTGGGTATCTGTGACCAACAGATGCATGTTGGTGAAATCCATAGATTAGGGCCTAATGAATTTATTTCATTTGACTGATTTCCTTATATGTAACTCAGTAAAATCTTTGAAATTGTTGCATGTTGCGTTTATATTTTTGTTCAGTGTATATTGTTACCCAGTGTTTCCCAAACTGTGAAACAGTAACCCTCCAGGGTAAACAAGCCAGCTCAACCTGCATCAAGCCCTTTTTGTCACATTGTGGTCATCATTATGGACAGACATGATTTTTGAAGGGGATACTCAGGGAGCTGGTATGGGTCTTACTTGGAGTACACTGACAGTATATTGAAAATATTTTGGGAACCACAGTTGTACAGTAACCTAATAGAGGAAATGTGTTGCACTGCAAAGAGACACCAGTAGAAGTCATCGTGTCCATGCCAGAGGAGCTTGACGCTTGGGTCATCAGAGGAAGGACTGGGGAGCAACCCCATTGGTCAGTCCTCATCGTTCGGCGTCCAGCTAACAAAACCTAGAGGACTGTCAGTGAAGAACAAGGATAAAGGAGAAACAGAGACTGTTTTCAAAAATGATTTTGGATCAGCGGATCATACTCATAATAGTTGAGTTAGGTAAAGCCATCTAGCTTTATGCCCGTCCAGAGGCACACCTCTACAGGAAGGAAAGATGAATGGTTAGTACAAGAAAAAGGACAGCTTCTGGGTGCCGCCGTGTCATGCCAAAGATAAACAATATCATCCGTATTTCCAGACACCTTGTCCTGCACTAAATAGCACTTTCAATTACGATTCTGTGTCCATTAGTAGAATGGATAGTAGAATCTTTCATAACATGACGTGGAAGTACTCACCTTTCCCTCCCTCCACAAGTGTGACCTCCAGGCTTTTCTTGCAGGGTTTCTGGGGGTTCTGAACCACAATGAGGTCTGGGCGGGCGGCCAGGAGGGCGTCTCGCACCCCCTCAGCACACCGCCGGTGCACATATCAGCTCTTACTGCAGAATCACAACAGAACACAGTCACTATCACAAGTTTTTATTTTCAGAGGCAATTTGTCTACGATTTTTAAGTGGTCTGTTCCTTTCCTGTACACTGATATTATCCAGATGGTACAGATAGATAGGCTATTGGTGATGGGAGTGTGGGAAATTGACTCAATGCATTTACCTAAATTGATGTGTGGTCCTAAAAGTGGTATTCTTTAGGGGGGGTGGCTGTGGATATTCCAGTATTCAATGGACCACCCTCTCCCTCTGTAGTAGTCCAAGTCCTGCTCCTCTCGTTGACCCCTCTTCACCGACCATGGTCTCCTTCTCTGTCCCCCCTTGTTGCTACCCTTGCGCTTAGAGCCTCATCCAAAACACACACACACACAAAACAACAACAAAAAGCTGCACCAACAGCACAGTCGTTGTTACAAAACTTCACATCTGCACTGTTCAAGTATTTTTGTTGTAGTAAAATGTTCAGTGGACATTTAAAAGTAGTCCTTGCGCATAGAGTTGTATGGTTTAACTTTTCAATCATTGTTAAAAAAAAAAAAAAATGTAAAGTGAAAAATCTTATTCTCAGCATTACTCTTAACGTGGAATTGCCTGACTAAATATCAATTTAGGTGCCATCATTTGTACGGCTTAAAATAGCAGTGATTAAAATAGAAAGACTGACAGGACAGGCATCAAATAAATAATGTAGGAGGAACATCTGGGGAGATAAGGTTTACATTGGAATAAGAGAAAATCCTAAATAAAACAGAAGTGATGGAGGTGCAAGAGAGACCGAGTGCGTCAGATAGGTGTTTGTGTCCTCTGCTAAATTTAGAGTTAATATGATATTTTACGAATAGCAGTTAATCCCAAATTCCATTCACAGCCAGCCAGGCACATGTCAGACACGTGGAATGTGTCAGAGTACATGTTACCTATTTCAAAATGATGCCAACTTTCCAAACCAAAACAACATGACACACTGAAGAAAATGTAGAAACAATCTTTATTCTTCATAGACAAACAAAAGCAGATGAAATATTTTACAGCATTATTGGATAATATGAACAAGAAGTGAACACAACCGTAAAAGCAGCAATATTGTAAAAGAGGGACAGTGAGAGACACAATTAGATGTCACCGTGTATACAGGCCAGAGGAGTTTGACGCTTGGGTCATCAGAGGAAGGACTGGGGAGCAACCCGGTTGGTCAGTCCTCATCATTCTGCGTCCAGCTGCTACAAACCCTGTATGACTGGCTGCAAAGAACAAAAGGAGAATTCACAATTTTAGCCAAAAATTCTCATGGACAATTGGATAATGGTATATTTGATCCAGTCAAATAAGTGGATTGTATTGATTTAGTGCTTTTCTCTTTGTCTCAGTGTTATTACTGGCTCTAGTAGCCAAACCCTCTCAACCAGTTGGTCTATTTCAATGGCTTTCTTTCTATCAAAGTTTGGGTCAATCCGATTAGAATTTAGTCAGTTGAATTGATTCTGCCTATACAGACCATCAAAGGTGTCTATTCAGTCTTCAGTGCCTTCGCCAAGGCAGAAACTACAACTTTAGGCTCAGGAAACTTCAGCTTGCGAGGCGGGCCTTTCTTTATGCCTGACCACAGACACACCTCTGTAGTAGATGAGAGCAATAGATTAGACAAAAGAAAGGCGTGAAGTAGAGAAGACATTTCACACAGGTAAATCCCTAGACGTCCTCACCTTTCTCTCCTTCAACCAGCTTCACTTCAAAACTTTTACTCCGAGGCTTCTGGGGGTTCAGAACCACAGTGAGGTCTGGGCGGGCAGCCAGGAGGGCAACTCTGACCTCCTCGGCATTACGCCCGTACACTCGTCAGCTTTTACTGCAGAAAGACAGAACAGTGAGAGTTAGTTAACTGGTTATGCTTTCCTGCAGCAGAGATGTAGCTTATTTCTTTGCCCTTCAAATTGTACTAATTGGGTAAAAGCAAAAACCTACAGAAGGGTTGCTCTCCAGGAACAGCGTTGGAGACCCCTGAGCTATTTGCATGCCAGATTATGCCATTTTCATATGACTGACACTGGAATACAATGTCCAATGAATTTATATTTTGTCATCTTTTTCGTCACTCAAATGTATTGGTGTGTTCAGTTCTCACCAGTGTTCAATGACCACCCTCTGGCCCTCTGTGACAATCTCCGGGTGGTCGTCCTCTCCTTTACCCCTCTTCCCCTCCGCAGCCACGGACGACTCCTCCGTCTCCACCTCCGCGCTTGCCTTGCGCTTCAAAACACGACCTGTCCAACAACAGGCAGTGGGGTTGGCCAGAGAGGAAAAAGCGAATCGAGGTTTCACTCTAGCCTAAATTTGCGTTTCTATGCGCTTATTTTGGACCTAACTTGTCGCCTGCCTTCCCGCCTTTGGGACAACGACTCCCATTGTTAGGGCGGAGACATGAGCATCTCGTCATATATACAGATCTCTGGGTTAGCTACTGTGAAAGTCAACAAGCTAGTTAGCTAATCTGTCCCTACATTGCTAATGTAGCTAGCTAGTTCGGAGTTGTCTGTCTCTGCTTTAGTGTCTAGCAATTTATCTTTTAATTCAGTGAAAACTTATTTCCTTAGTGCAACTTTATGACTAAGATAGATTTCAAAAGCGTTTGATGTTGTATGGTTTACCTGCTTTAGCACGGGACGCCATTGCTGTTATTGATATTGTGTAATAGTGAACTTTCGCGCGTTTTGCGGGTTTGGAATAGGTTTCTTCTTCTTAGGTGGAGTTTAACTGTGGTTGGCATCCAATATATTGCATTACCGCCCCCAACTGACCTATAATATAAATCCATTACACTTTGTGATACAAAATGGTAAAAGGGGAAACGGGAAAAATAAAATTAAAATATATTTTGAATTACCCTACCAACTAAACCTACACACATTAAAACCCACCACCTTATTCCACGACTTTAACCCTATATGATCGTACCCCAGGCCAACAACCTGAGAGGACAGGACACTACCACTCAACACACCCTGTAACTTTTCTGAAGTCAAAACTAGTACCCCCAGGTACTTCTCTGCAGCTGCCACCACGACATCTATTTTCTGTGACTTAAGTTCCATGTCTGTGATACAGTTGATACCCATTGCTATGAACACTAAGAAGCCAACCTTACTGAAATATATATATCACTCATTGGCCTATCCCTCTGTTCTGGCACAGATCTACTATTCAAATGGATCCTCTCAGTATCCCTCACGCTTGATCCACCCTCCTCTACTTTCTTCACTGCCTCAGCATACGACACCTTCTGACTACTCTGACCCTGGCCACCTCAACCTGCCTCTCTCTCAGCGGACACCTCCAATCCCCAGCAACATGGGCAGCCCTACAGTTGACACACACAACTTTTTTGACCGAAACTACACATTCCTCTGTCCAATGTCCTCCTGCACACTTCCCACATCTTAGAATCTCCCTCCTACACACTGATGTGACACCTATAACACCACCACTGTATTCGGCATAAAAGCTCTAACAGCATAACTCATATATCATAACGTTACTTTGTCAGGTAAAGACTCTGAATCAAAGCTCAAAAGAACAGACTGTGTCACCTCTATTTCACAACGCTCCCCACCGGATCTGCGTTGCACCAAACGGCAGGCGTCACAAACACCAGGAATCTTCAACATAAATTGCTCCACCTCCACACCTAACACTACCCCAGAAATCACTTCCTTCAATGGTGCCCTGTACCTAAGCGCAAAGCAAGATACAGGTCTTTCACCAAGTTGCGTCGCACGAAGCGCCTGCTCCCTCTGATCTGAAGAAACACAAACAAACATCATAAGTCAACTTCGGGTTACCTTCTCCGACTCAACAGCACCCACCATCTTTTCCACCCAACCTGAAACCAACCATGGAGCAGCCAAAAGGCCTGGTTCAACCCTCTTCAAAAATCTCACTCCCACTGGACCAAACGTACCTTCAGTGGCCCAACTGTTTAGCTAAAAAAATATATATATATATATATATATATATATACAGCTCAAAAAAATAAAGGGAACACTTAAACAAAACAATGTAACTCCAAGTCAATCAAACTTCTGTGAAATCAAACTGTCCACTTAGGAAGCAACACTGATTGACAATACATTTCACATGCTGTTGTGCAAATGGAATAGACAACAGGTGGAAATTATAGGCAATTAGCAAGACACCCCCAATAAAGGACTGGTTTTGCAGGTGGTGACCACAGACCACTTCTCAGTTCATATGCTTCCTGGCTGATGTTTTGGTCACTTTTGAATGCTGGCGGTGCTTTCACTCTAGTGGTAGCATGAGACGGAGTCTACAACTCACACAAGTGGCTCAGGTAGTGCAGCTCATCCAGGATGGCACATCAATGCGAGCTGTGGCAAGAAGGTTTGCTGTGTCTGTCAGCGTAGTGTCCAGAGCATGGAGGCGCTACCAGGAGACAGGCCAGTACATCAGGAGACGTGGAGGAGGCCGTAGGAGGGCAACAACCCAGCAGCAGGACTGCTACCTCCGCCTTTGTGCAAGGAGGAGCAGGAGGAGCACTGCCAGAGCCCTGCAAAATGACCTCCAGCAGGCCACAAATGTGCATGTGTCTGCTTAAATGGTCAGAAACAGACTCCAAGAGGGTGGTATGAGGGCCCGACATCCACAGGTGGGGGTTGTGCTTACAGCCCAACACCGTGCAGGACGTTTGGCATTTGCCAGAGAACACCAAGATTGGCAAATTCGCCACTGGCGCCCTGTGCTCTTCACAGATGAAAGCAGGTTCACACTGAGCACATGTAACAGACGTGACAGAGTCTGGAGACGCCGTAGAGAACGTTCTGCTGCCTGCAACATCCTCCAGCATGACCGGTTTGGCGGTGGGTCAGTCATGGTGTGGGGTGGCATTTCTTTGGGGGGCCGCACAGCCCTCCATGTGCTCGCCAGAGGTAGCCTGACTGCCATTAGGTACCGAGATGAGATCCTCAGACCCCTTGTGAGACCATATGCTGGTGCAGTTGGCCCTGGGTTCCTCCTAATGCAAGAAAATGCTAGACCTCATGTGGCTGGAGTGTGTCAGCAGTTCCTGCAAGAGGAAGGCATTGATGCTATGGACCGCCCGTTCCCCAGACCTGAATCCAATTGAGCACATCTGAGACATCATGTCTCGCTCCTTCCACCAACGCCACGTTGCACCACAGACTGTCCAGGAGTTGGCGGATGCTTTAGTCCAGGTCTGGGAGGAGGTCCCTCAGGAGACCATCCGCCACCTCATCAGGAGCATGCCCAGGCGTTGTAGGGAGGTCATACAGGCACGTGGAGGCCACACACACTACTGAGCCTCATTTTGACTTGTTTTAAGGACATTACATCAAAGTTGGATCAGCCTGTAGTGTGGTTTTCCACTTAAATCTTTAGGGTGACTCCAAATCCAGACCTCCACGGGTTGATACATTTGATTTCCATTGATCATTTTTGTGTGATTTTGTTGTCAGCACATTCAACTATGTAAAGAAAAAAGTATTTAATAAGATTATTTCATTCATTCAGATCTACGATGTGTTATTTTAGTGTTCCCTTAATTTTTTTGAGCAGTATATATATATATATATATATATATATATATATATATATATATATATATATATATATATATATATATATATATACAGTACATGTACCAGTCTAAACTTTGGACACACATACTCATTCAAGGGTTTTTCTTTATTTTTACTATTTTCTACATTGTAGAATAATAGTGAAGACATCAAAAACTATGAAATAACACATATGGAATCATGTTGACTAAATAGTGTGGTCTACAGCTTATCATGAGATACTCTACCTCAGGCAAGCAAAACCTCAAGACTTCCTTTTGTATTAGATTTTATGCACCAGCTGTTGTTTACAAATATACACAGACCACCATCCCTTGTCTTACCGGAGTCAGCCGTTCTATCCTGCCGATGTAGCTTATATCCCGTCAGCTGTATGTTGTCCATGTCGTCGTTCAGCCACGACTTGGTGAAACATAATATATTACAGTTTTTAATGTGCCGTTGGTAGGATATCCTTAGTCTTAGGTCATCCAATTTGTTCTCAAATGATTGAACATTGGCTAATAGGATTGATGGAAGAGGCAGTTTACTTGCTTGCTGTCAGATCCTTACAAGGCACCCTGACCTACGTCCACGATGTCTCCGTCTCTTTCTCATGCGAACGGCCTTGTCGGGTGTCTGTAGGATATCCTTCGCGTCCAACTCTTTTAAGAAAAAATATTTGTCCAATACGAGGTAAGTAATCGCTGTCCTGATATCCAGAAGCTCTTTTTGGTGGCAGAAACATTATGTACAGAATAAATGACAATTAACGCGAAAAAACACACATAATAGTACAATTGGTTAGAGGGCTGTAAAATGGCAGCCATCTTCTCTGGCGCCATTCTGAAAGATCCAACGAGACTCCAGCTATAACTCCTTTGGCAGGCGCCCTGCTCCGAAGATCAATACATGTTACTTCTGACGTGGTCAATTTTGTCAGATCCAGTGCACGCTTCTTCTGTTTTGGCTAACACAGTTAGCCAAAACAAGGCAGCTTCTAGTCACCTTGATTGGATCTTTCCCACTGCTTTCTTCATAGTCCTCAATATTACAAATGGATTTCCCAAATTAATCTCCTAGTCCAAAAAACGCAGCCCAATAAGAAATGCATTATGGGACCGGTCCTTGTCTTCTACTACAACTTTTGCTCATTTTGTTCCGTTCTTTGATTTCACTATTTTCCATTCATTATCACACACTTCACTTGCAGCACTTTCGGATTCAAGCACAGTCTCCATTTCCTCTTCCACCCTGCCTATCCCCCGCCCCGTCCTGTCTCCACCTGTTCACCATCTTGTCCAATGGGCTATTCCAATGTGAGGTTCAAGGGGTTTTTCATTCTGGTTGTGTCACACCCTGATCTGTTTCACCTGTCTTTGTGATTGTCTCCACCCCCCTCCTGGTGTCGCCCATCTTCCCCATTATCCCCAGTGTATTTATACCTGTGTTCTCTGTTTGTCTGTTGCTAGATTGTTTTGTTTCGTCAAGCCAACCAGCATTTTTCCCCTTGCGCCTTTCTTTCTCAAGTTCCTGTTTTCTAGTTTTTCAGTTTTGACCATTCTGCCTGCACTGACCCTGAGCATGCCTGCTGTTCTGTACCTTGTCACACCACCCTGGATTATTGACCTCTGCCTGGCCTGGCCCTGAGACTGCCTGCCGTTCTGTACCTTTTGGACTCTGATCTGGATTACTGACCTCTGCCTGCCCTTGACCTGTCGTTTGCCTGCCCCCTGTTTTTGTAATAAACTTTTGTTACTTCGACACTGTCTGGATCTGGGTTTTCTCCTGAAACGTTATAGGTTGTGGACAAAACCATTCCAGAAAGTGGGGTTGTGAACTTCAGCTAAGATTCATGGAGGTGCTTCTGTCACCTAAAATAGAAGTTGGCTGACAAAGATAATCTAGGATTTTGCTAATTTATAAAGGAATATAAGACTTCACAGATTGGCAACACAGGCGAGAGGGTCAGGTCTGGAAAAATGAGAAGTGATGGAGGTAGGCCTAGAGAAATGTGATAGAAAGATGGAGTGAACGAAATGGGTGTGTTTGTTTCCTCTTTCTGCTAAATTGAGATTAAATATGATATCACAGGAATAGCAGCCCAATTCACAGTGCCAAGCACGTTTAGTCATTTCCATTCTAATTAACACAAAGACTGTCTCAGAGCGTCACTGCTTCCGTTAGTACCAAAAAGGAAGGGACTCACAAAGAGTGAGGCGAGGTGAGACTAACTCATAATACAGTCACAGACCCACACAGTCACACAGTCACACTTTCTTTCTTTCTTTCTTTCTTTTGTCGTATCGGGAGAATGGTGGCCATTATTGCTGTCAACAAAGAGTCCGTTCAAGCTGCATCGTGTTAGAGGCTTTTATTAAAATCACGAGGTTACAGCATAAATTACAGACCCGCGGTGTGTCTGGAGAACGGCGTCCTAGATTGTCATGGCCGTTCCGCCCTTTCTGTAGTCTAGCCCCTATTTATAGACAATGCAAAAAGATGCTCCCTCTTCTGGCCAATCACCAGTCCCCCCTGTCTACAACACACTTCCTGTCTGTTTGTATGTGGCGTTACACCTAAAACATTCCCTCTTGATACTAACATAAACAACATTCCATTTCTTCATGAAAAACATTTAACAAAGACATAATCTTAATACACTACATTTCCCCCCTTCGAGACGAACTAAACGTCTCGAAACCAAACAGAATAGGATTATGACTAGTAACAATTTATCTTATTGAGTATCTTTAACCTTAAACCAAAACATTCTCCTCTAGAGTGTAAATATCTTTCTATGAAATATGAATAACTGTTTATGAAGTGTGAATACATTACTATGAATTATGAATAAATCTTTATGGAGTGTAAGAGCGAAAAACTGTCCGGCAACCTTCCATCCATCAATCAAGACAGTAAAATTCTCTCACGGTCCCTCTGCCCCAGGCAACCACCTCGGTACTCCTGATAAACTCATAAACCATGTAAATGCATTTGAAAGTATGATGCAATTAAATACACATGTAAGCCCCTGCAAATAAAATCCTATCCAAAAACATCCACTGTAAGGCTGGTCAACCCATAGGACCTTACAGTGAATCTCTCCCTGCCTAGACTTCCTGTCCCTTTCCATCACGAAATAAACAAAAACATCTAAGATCCTCACATGTATCCAATTACATCAAATATCATTCTACAAAAATTAATCCCTAAGGCTATGACACAAATTATGTATTACACATGTCTATATTTCATTGCAGACACTGGAATGTAGTCCACTACACTTAATCTCCCCTTAGTCTCCTCTTCCAATGGACTTGTTGATGATGGAATCGGCCACACCCTCCTTGTTTCATCTCCTCCAGTCATATTGTCCCTTCATATTGTCCTTGTTTGAGTCACATGTTCCCCCAAATGCTTCTGGAAGAAAAGAAAAGAAACGACCAAACAGTATCTTTTGCAAAACAAACACTTTCAAATTAAACATCAATATCCACTAAGAATATAAAAATGATATATAAATGATGTATGAATCACATAAACCTATTCCCCCCTTTGATTCATAAATCATACTACAAATCACACTAATATTGGATTTTTTTTTTTGAAAAATCATCAACTCATAAAAAATGATATTTATCCATTCAGTTCTACTTGTCCATCTTCCTCCAGATCAGGAACAGTCAACACCGGCATCTGAGTGTTGTCTCCAGGCATCACTCTCCAACCTATCTCAATATCATAGCTTTCTCAAAGGTCAGTAACAAATTACAAACATCACACACAGTGTTATCAAAGCTGCCATTAAAATGTAACCCATCACTGCCCCTACTGGCCTAACTGATCTTGCAACCAAGTCTTCTCAGATCTCCCAAATGCATCCCTTATATTCTTCAATGCATATATAACCCCTAGTGATAATATCTGAACTATCTGGACTCAAAGTATCTACTAATATTATCAATATGATCTTTCCAAATGTTACACCATACCATGGAAAAAGACCAAGTCCCCACTTCTCTCCCAGACTTATTCTCCAATGGTAGGCTTCAAGATTATTAAATTTAGCCATGTCTCTTTTCACCCTATTTTCAACAGTAGTTTCAGATTGATCTGTGTTCGGTGCTACTCCTCGTCTAATGGTAAAAACCTCATATGGAAGCTTCAACGTTGACATATAACAATATCCTGTCTATCCATAGGGTAAGAATATATATGCTTTATCACCACAAACCCTCCAAATATCTCTAAAATTCCCCATAGTCACATTGTCAGTCAAAAGCTAATCTTTTAATCTTCAAAGTCCTGCTTTTCTTACTAACTGAAACATAAAAAATAACATTATATTTCTCATTACTACCCTTACCTCATATGTTTTATTAGAACAAAACAACTTTTAACCCTCAATGGTTACACCTTTAATGATTCAGGATTCGCTGTTACCTGATTTTCCTACCGTCTACAAATTCCCATAGGGTAATTCATTTAACCAAGAATACCTAAACCTAGGCTTAAACAAATGTTTTGACAACGACATTATTTTATCTGTCAATGACTGTTGCTGATACCACAGTCATGACAAAGCATAAGACTGACCCAAACCTGATAGAGGTCGCGCGACCGTCTCTAACATGTTTGGTGCTGGAATTCTCAACAGACATGGACCCTCAAGATTCCTCACTGATCTTACAGAATGAGTTAATCTATCTCTAATTTCCACAACAGAAGAACGAGCGGTACTGATCAGATACCTCTCCCTGTCTGTCATCAAAATCAAAGACCTCATCCTGCAGCTCCATGATGAATCTATATTCTCTATTTCAGATGAATCTATATTGTTTCTATTACTATCTGCTCTCCTATTTTAACCCTATTCGTCGTAACATAAACCCCTGAGTCTCTCTTGCTGCCTCCTTTAATTTCAGCGTATCATTAATCCCTTCCAAAGTTACCCTTAAAGTAGTTGACTTAGTTGATGTATTAACACTCTTCACTACCGATATCCTATGTGTATTATTCACTGTTGGAGTGACTACTGTAATCTACTTCTCCTGAACTCCCTCGGTGACTATGGAAGCTTCAACAGACTTCACATTTTAATGCTTGCACTAGATAAGTACACATATATTCTCCCTGATCTTTATCTGTAACATTACGCAAAATAATACCTCCTTTGACTAGGTGCAACAGCTTCTACTTCTGGTCCTGATAACAATACTTCTTCTCCCTAATTATCTCCCTATGTGGGAGGAACGTCACCATCCTAACCCTAATAACAGCATTCCCCTATAATTGGTGCTGGAGCTATTGGTTCCCTTATAATCAAATGCGATATATTTATGACTTTAATAACTATCAATGTTGAAAGAGTTAAATTGCTTCTCACTGTTGTTTTACTAGACTGAAGTGTTGATGTCACTAGTTTCCCCAAAGAAAAGTTGTCTTTGCTTGTACTTCCATCTATCACCACTAGTGTCACTTTTTCCCACTCTCAGTCCTACCTCTAAACTTTCAAACTTTTTATTATAAAAAATACACCTATAATTACCTTGATCTTCCTACTCTAAAATGTCCTTCACCACTGTTCTCTCTCTTACTACTAACTTTGAAACTTAGCTTACTGTCTTAGAGTTCCTTCAACCTAGTTCTCCTAACTTATTTTAATCTAATCTTTTCCTCCTAACCTTTTAAAAACCTTTTCCACTGATTTATTCACAAAATCCCTTCACCACCAATTTTTAGAATACGTGATTGTGAAAGTCCCCACCTGCTTTTGACTTTACACACAGACTTGGCAAAACGACTAAACACCCTTTTAGCCTAGCCTGAAATCTCTTAGTGTAAGAATGTAACCCAGAATAAACAATGCATCTCTTTCCAATACTGCAATAACAGTATCTTCTAATATTAGTATCTTAAGAGTAATTAACTGTTTTACTACCTCAAATCCCTATCCTAATTAGTGAGATGTTTAACCTCTTTAGGCTGAACCCAGATAAGTTTTTCCACTATTCACCATCACTTCTAATGGTCGGTTGTTTTTACTTCAATTGTTGGATATTTTGTCTTCTTCTCTAATCGATGCTCTCAGCTGACACCCCCTTCGTATCTTCTAGGCCCTAACAGGTGATCTTCACTTGCTCCTTTATCTTCCTCTGTTGTTTCCTCCTGACTTGTTGCATTAACAGGTAAAGTGACCAACCTGTCCATAATTATAACAATCTTCTGAAAGTTGCTGGAAGTGTAGCTGAAATCTTCCTCCTCCTATTTCTTCTCGTCCTCTTCCTCTCCAATTCTGTGTCTGTCCAGAAACTGGCTGTGGATATGGAACATTTGGTACCCCCCTTGGCTGGTACAATTGCGTTTGATCTTGTTCAGTTGAAGCTGTAACAGTGATTGTTGATTTGGTTCACTCTGATATCATCTTCCATCATCTTCTTACTAGTGACCTTCAGCATCTTGGCCTCACTGTATTCTTCTTCTCCTCCAATTCTTGGGATTATTTTCTCAGCAGGTTTTCTCCTTGTCTCTTCAGCTGTGTTACTTCTTCTAAATTATTCGCTTTATCCAGGCATGATAAACATCGGTATATATCTCTATTTCTTCTTTGCTAGTCATTGTAGGATAAAATCCTCTTGAACATAAAGCACCTTCAGTCTCCTCTTTCTCGCTGTCTTCATCTGAACTCGAATCTCTTGTATCCTTCTTCCTTCAACTTCCATCAGAGATCACATCTCTAGTATCCTTCTTCTTTCCTCTCTTGCCAACTTCCTTCTGATCACAGAGTCACATCCACCCATGATCTCTTCTCAATCACTCTCATCTTCATCATCCTCGTCTTCTTTAACCTCACTCTTCTCTTCCAGACCTCTCATTTTCTTCTGGATCTTGGAGTTTTGGATTCACCTTTATCGTCATTTCTGCTTGTCGTCTCTCTATTATTTGTTCATCTACATCTCTGATGCAACAATCACCCTCATGGATGATCACTGGAAGCTGAGGATAAACATCCCTAAGCTCTACTCCCTTAGCCTTATCTCTATAGCCTTGTTTATCTTATCGCTGGAATATTTTATCAATTTTTGTTTGAGAATGAAGGGCAACTTTTGTTTCACTTGCCGGATAACCTAGCAATACTTTAGTTAAAGGGTCACTATTTTGTACTATATCAAATCGGTGTACTGACTTTCATAGTCCTGATATCTTTTGCCCCACTGTAACAACCCTTTTATATTCCTTTATTGTGAACTATCTTATTTTAGACTATATAGCCTATGTAGCCTATGGCTTCCCCACCTCTAATTCTTTTTTTATGAAAACCAATCAAACCATTTCTAATTAAAATAAAAAAAATCAATTAAAAATTATGAATAATTAAAATCAATTCTTTATTTCCCTACCCTATCTTACCAATTTAGCAATTAGTGGCTCTCTCACCATAACCCATCAGGAAAGTAACTGTAAGTTAGTCAAATTCAAAGCAATCCCAAAAACAAAGCCTTCTAACCTTACAACCCTTTGATTTTTATAAATTCCATTGTTTAATATGCACCCAAGTATCTTAATTGCAGAATAATGTCAGTACCTGATTTCCAACCGAACTGTAATCCAGCCCAGTGATGCACAGAGATTCCAAAATGCAAATTTTATTCAAATCAGTATTTGCCAAGCCTATGTGAAATTGTCATACCACATATTTTGCAAGGGATGATTTTGTGAACTAGCCTGATATCTGATCCTCTGCCTGCGTCACACCTTGTCACGTCAGCACTTCCTGTATCTCCTCTCTCCTCTCGCTTAGCGTTCCTCTCATATGACAGAAGAACAAAGACACAAAATAACATTTTAGTAGTTAATGCAATCACTGAGTATTTCCAACCATTCAATATTCGTTCGTTCTACATTATTCACTCTAAGACTAAACTCAGAACTAAATAGATCGCTCAAAAACATTTTTATTTTATTTTAATCCGTCATTTAATTCAATTCATTATAATCCGTCATCATATATCTAATTTATAAATTCAACAGGTCCCAAAACAAGTTTCATCTTTACCCAACCGCCGTTTAAACTAGAAGATTTGTGTTAAAATCTCTTTGTGCCTATTTGTTCCCTCGTCTGTGTCTATTTCTCTGTCTCCCCCTGCAGCACGCAGCAGAAATATTACCCATTAGCAAAAACGTGTTGTAGTCCTAGTGCCATAAAACAAAACGTGTCCCAACCTAGTGCCATAAACTTCAACTCCCACGTTTGGTACTGTAGTGTCGCAAAATTAAACGCATACGCATACCCATTCCTCAATACAATTTCACCGTGGACGGGCGATTTTCTACTCCCTCCTAGTCAAACAGAATAACAGTCCAGCTGTACCTCCCGTTTCCCCCTCCTAGTCAAACAACATTTAACAGCGCTCACAAAACATATAACCTGACTTACACACAGAGACAAGTTTAAGAGGCTTATCCCATCGCAATGAGGCCTCTAAGGATATCCGTTAGCATGTACCACGCCACACAATTAGCCTTTAGCATTAGCCTCTTTGTCCCAGGTGGCATGAACCACACTCCAGCATTTGGCATCAACATTAGCCCTAGCCTTTAGCTAACTGCGGCCTACCACACGCCAATAAATATCCTGCACTGTCCTATTTATTTCACATATTATCCTACCATTTTTGCTACCGTGGCTAAAATGAGCATTACACCGAGAAATCAGACCCAATCAGACATCCCGTCGGACGAAAGTCGAATCATAATCACAATCAGATAAATCCCATAAAACCGAGTTCTTCCTTTAAAAAAACCCACCGTCTGCCCATTCTATCGTGCAAACGGATTTGTCGGCCTATCATTTTCTAAATGGCCCCCCCGGGGTCTTAAAGCGGTCCAGTGCCCTAATGATGCGCATATCTGCCTTAATTGTACAAATTCAATACTTAATTCCTACCGTTTTATGCTCTAAATTCCAATTATCTGCCGTTTCCAATGGAATAACATTTTAGCAGACTCTAGTCTTCAGCAATAACGCCACCCGAGGCAAGGTCGTAATGGTACATCTCTCCAGTGTACACAAGTCGTATCCAATCTAACAAACTCCAAAGCGGTAAGGAAAACTCACCTTATCTGGCCATGCTTCAAAGCGAGTTAGCTTGGCGGCTACGAAACAAAGAAGAGGTGCAGACCAGCCCCACGTTGGGCGCCATTATGTCGTATCGGGAGAATGGTGGCCATTATTGCTGTCAACAAAGAGTCCGTTCAAGCTGCATCGTGTTAGAGGCTTTTATTAAAATCACGAGGTTACAGCATAAATTACAGACCCGCGGTGTGTCTGGAGAACGGCGTCCTAGATTGTCATGGCCGTTCCGCCCTTTCTGTAGTCTAGCCCCTATTTATAGACAATGCAAAAAGATGCTCCCTCTTCTGGCCAATCACCAGTCCCCCCTGTCTACAACACACTTCCTGTCTGTTTGTATGTGGCGTTACACCTAAAACATTCCCTCTTGATACTAACATAAACAACATTCCATTTCTTCATGAAAAACATTTAACAAAGACATAATCTTAATAAACTACACTTTCTTCTTTCTTTTTCTTTCTTTCTTTCTTTCTTTCTTTCTTTCTTTCTTTCTTTCTTTCTTTCTTTCTTTCAAACACACACACACACTCTCTCTCTCTGTCTGTCTCTCTCTCGCTCTCTCTCTCTCTTTCTCTCTTAGTGTTCTCCTCTGATCGAGCCAGGGGCGTACAGACCCTCAAACAGTACCCTCTTCCCTTTTCCCATCCTTCTATACCCTCTTACCTGACAGTGTGACGCAGGACCGGATGGCGGGAGCCCCTCCCATCCCCATCCTCCTCCTAGTATAGACCTAGGACCATCAATGACACACACTCACAAAACACAAAAGCATGCTGTAAATAGAAACGCAAAGAAAGAGGATCCAAAAGCTCTTCAATACCTCGGGACAGACACATCTCACCATACTGTGTGTGTATGTGTGTTCTCATTTCCATGCCTACGTACAGTGGGGGAAAAAAGTATTTAGTCAGCCACCAATTGTGCAAGTTCTCCCACTTAAAAAGATGAGAGAGGCCTGTAATTTTCATCATAGGTACACGTCAACTATGACAGACAAAATGAGAAAAAATTTCCAGAAAATTACATTGTAGGATTTTTTATGAATTTATTTGCAAATGATGGTGGAAAAAAAGTATTTGGTCAATAACAAATGTTTCTCAATACTTTGTTATATACCCTTTGTTGGCAATGACACAGGTCAAACGTTTTCTGTAAGTCTTCACAAGGTTTTTACACACTGTTGCTGGTATTTTGGCCCATTCCTCCATGCAGATCTCCTCTAGAGCAGTGATGTTTTGGGGCTGTCGCTGGGCAACACGGACTTTCAACTCCCTCCAAAGATTTTCTATGGGGTTGAGATCTGGAGACTGGCTAGGCCACTCCAGGACCTTGAAATGCTTCTTACGAAGCCACTCCTTCGTTGCCCGGGCGGTGTGTTTGGGATCATTGTCATGCTGAAAGACCCAGCCACGTTTCATCTTCAATGCCCTTGCTGATGGAAGGAGGTTTTCACTCAAAATCTCACGATACATGGCCCCATTCATTCTTTCCTTTACACGGATCAGTCGTCCTGGTCCCTTTGCAGAAAAACAGCCCCAAAGCATGATGTTTCCACCCCCATGCTTCACAGTAGGTATGGTGTTCTTTGGATGCAACTCAGCATTCTTTGTCCTCCAAACACGACGAGTTGAGTTTTTACCAAAAAGTTATATTTTGGTTTCATCTGACCATATGACATTCTCCCAATCCTCTTCTGGATCATCCAAATGCACTCTAGCAAACTTCAGACGGGCCTGGACATGTACTGGCTTAAGCAGGGGGACACGTCTGGCACTGCAGGATTTGAGTCCCTGGCGGCGTAGTGTGTTACTGATGGTAGGCTTTGTTACTTTGGTCCCAGCTCTCTGCAGGTCATTCACTAGGTCCCCCGTGTGGTTCTGGGATTTTTGCTCACCGTTCTTGTGATCATTTTGATCCCACGGGGTGAGATCTTGCGTGGAGCCCCAGATCGAGGGAGATTATCAGTGGTCTTGTATGTCTTCCATTTCCTAATAATTGCTCCCACAGTTGATTTCTTCAAACCAAGCTGCTTACCTATTGCAGATTCAGTCTTCCCAGCCTGGTGCAGGTCTACAATTTTGTTTCTGGTGTCCTTTGACAGCTCTTTGGTCTTGGCCATAGTGGAGTTTGGATTGTGACTGTTTGAGGTTGTGGACAGGTGTCTTTTATACTGATAACAAGTTCAAACAGGTGCCATTAATACAGGTAACGAGTGGAGGACAGAGGAGCCTCTTAAAGAAGAAGTTACAGGTCTGTGAGAGCCAGAAATCTTGCTTGTTTGTAGGTGACCAAATACTTATTTTCCACCATAATTTGCAAATAAATTCATTAAAAATCCTACAATGTGATTTTCTGGATTTTTTTTTCTCAATTTGTCTGTCATAGTTGACGTGTACCTATGATGAAAATTACAGACCTCTCTCATCTTTTTAAGTGGGAGAACTTGCACAATTGGTGGCTGACTAAATACTTTTTTCCCCCACTGTACATGTGTGCGTAAAATATGTCAATGATAGCAATTATGATGAAGATTAGTCCAGAAATACGCTGGAGATCTTTACACTTCCGTCTCACATCTTTCTCACTCTCCTTACCTCTCATCATCATTTCCCTTCGCTATCTGAACTGAGACTGTGTTGTTATCGCATATGAATTTGAATATTAATCACGTAATGTATGTATCTCACCCTCTCTATCCAAAGACATGGCAGCCAGTCATAGCATGCACAGGCAGCCTCCTGTGGGGTGGAAAAACCTCAGAATTCCTCTCTCTCTCTTTCTCTCTGTCGCTCTCTCTCCCCACTTGGTGAGGTCTCGCTTTCTCCTTCTCTCTTTCCGCTTGGTGATCTGTCCAGAACTGGAGGTCACTGACCTGAGGGGTCATATTACCCTGCTCTGCTGTAGTAGATAGATGGAAGCGGTCACATGCTGATGTAATGACTGGTCACCTGTGAATCAATAATGGATGTTGGTCACATTATTTTTAGCAGTGGTTGTCCTGATACTGCACTTAGTATTGAGATAATAATGTGGTCACACAGCAGGAGATATATGGGTCAGGGACTCACAGTGAACCATACAGCTTTCCAACAAAAACACCCAGTTTAATTTGAACAAATCAATTTCAGCCTTTCTGAACCTCATAACTTCCCTCTAAGCTCTCTGTATCCCTATCTGGTCCCACTGACGTCACTGGTTGGCTGGGCTTGGGCTCGGTGGATAAGACAACTATGTGAAGACACACGTCACCCAACACGCCAACGACACGCCAACTCACTCAAACAGACTCAGAGGCCCTAGCTGGGCAGCCAATACAAACATTGCCATCTGGGAGGGAGAGGCAGAGAGAGAGAGCGAGAGACAGAGAGAGCGAGAGCGCGGGTGTATACAGAAAGAAAGAGCGACATAGGGATCGATGTGACAGTAGTCAAGGATTAAACAAAGGCAGAGTGACTGACAGTGTTAAAATGATTCGCAGTACCATAAAAAGTCTGACAACTAGACAAAAGAGTAGAAGAAGAAAGTGAAATGAAAGAGAAAGAAGAGAGAGAGACACTGAATATGAGTAGGCTGTCTGCGACACATACACATCAAAGTCTATAGCCTGCGAATGGCGTCTCTGTTCCTAGAGCAGAGTCGGGGCCTATGAGCTGCACACAGACACCTGCAGAGAGAATGGACACATTATAAAAACATAGCGGTGATGAGATCAAGACATGTTATAACACATCAATAAACATGTTGTTATAAACTGTGCTCTCCTTTGTGGCAAGAGTGCGGGTATGGAAAGATTTGATAAGAAAGAAAGAAAGAAAGAAAGAAAGAAAGAAAGAAAGAAAGAAAGAAAGAAAGAAAGAAAGAAAGAAAGAAAGAAAGAAAGAAAGAAAGAAAGAAAGAAAGAAATGTAATGAGAGAGAAAGGGAGAACACACTTGTGTTGATGACTTATGTACCAAATTGGGGGAGTGAGTTGTCATCAAAGAGAGGGAGAAAGAAGTAGAGAGAGAAAGAGGGAGAAGAATTGTTGGGATGAAATGTACCTGTATATCCTGTTAGAGAGAGGGAGACTTGGACAGTAAAAGAGAGTGAGATCGCTAGGCAACTAGAATCTAAATTATTTTAACCCCTAATTCTAGACTAAATGTTATGTAGGCATGAGTGCATGCATGTGTACATATGTGCGCGTGTGTGTGTGTATGTGTTTCTCCGTATCTGCATCATTCGAGTGTCGATTTGTTGAGGGGGAGGATTAATTCAGGTGCCCTAATGTCACTCTTTCACCCTATACCATCACCCCTATCAATGTCTCACCTGACTCACAACCCCCCTGCCCCAAGACAACCACATTTCTGTATTTATCATCATTTTACTCCAGAAACAGAGCAATCGAGGGGTTGAGAAATAAAGAGATCGAGATGTGAGAATACAGTTCAAATCACACACACACACACACACAAACACACACAAACACACACAAACCCACACACACACACAAACACACACACACAAACTTAAACGCAAACAAACAAACACACACACTCCAAAGTACAAAAAAATTGCTTAAGGGGTTAAGAAGGAGCAGATTTTAAATGAGGTCATAATTAAAGACATTCGATCTGCTCAGTCTCAACTAAAACCATCTGTCACGGAGTGAGCAACCAAATACATCAAACCTCTGACCTTTTTGTTAGAATATCCAAAACCAAGACCAAAAAAGATTGTCAGTGTCTTACAAATGTTACTATTAATTTCCCCCATATATTTTATTTCATCAAACTTGATTTTGATTACCAATTGATGTCTTTCCACTTTAGATTATATTGCTCTAGATACTATACTTTGATAGGGAACTGTAATGTAGCAAAGCCTGCAAGTGGGTGTTTCTTGTGTGTTTTATTCTACAGTGGCCAGGTATTGTACCATTTGCTCTTCTCCTTAGCGACTGCCTTTTGGAGGAAAGCCAGAGAACAGAGACTCCCACACAGTACTGTTTTAGTAAAACCAAGAAAATGTTTATTCACAGCTTCCATTGAAAATAAAAATGTAACAGTATCACAATTTCATTCTTATTCCATTCAACCACAGTCTGAGGAAGAGGGGAGTGGCACATGGTGAGTGACAAGCAGAAATGCCCCGACCCTCTCATCATTACCTAGTTGGATTTGCATTTGATTCGACAGAGATTTACATTCAGCCATGCACCTGTGGTGTGTTAGATCTGGAATCAAACAGCTGTGTTTTCTGCTCACAGTGGAATCCTCTTGAAGTCAGACTCGTTAACATATGAGAGCTGCTTGAAATATGACAGCTTGCTAACGAGAGGGATCGTTAATAGTCTTTTAACACATGAGAGGCTACTGACACACAGACACACATTAAAGGGATGACTGGCCACTCCTCATCTGCTGCTGACCCACAGCAGGTCACTGTCACTCATTTGGACCGGATCAACCCGGCTCAACCTGGGCTTCAGTCACCATAATGGGCTATAGGTTCTCCTCAGTACTGTCCCTCTGTGTGCATCTCACAATAACACATAGAGAGAGACACACAAAAGAGGGGAACCACAGACTTTAAAACAAGAGGTAGAGACGGACAATTGAAGGAAATGAAATGTATCTTCAAATCTCCTCAATCTTTACATACATACTAATAAACATGATGGCATCACTCATGGCAACAATCACCAATGGAAAAACTAAAACAAGAAAACAAGAAGAACGTTGAAGCATGGGCTTCATACACTAAACTACACAGCAGTGTCATGTATGTTGCTATCTAGTGTCACAAGTGTATCACTACCTATGTAGAGTTTAAAGTGTGAGATATTTACAGTGTGGTTGTTATTGATTGTGTTGACAAAAAAAATTACAAACAGATTACATATCAAATGTAGTGAGTTGGAAAGACGCCATAGCTTTCACTCCCTCGCTGGCTCTCTGACCTGGCCTGATCGCTGACCTGGCTTGATCTTTGACCTGGCCTGATCTCTAACCTGGCCTGATCTCTGACATGGCCTGATATCTGCTGTATGTCTTAACAACTCTTTTTAATCTGTTCACTCTCACTGCTTCCCTCTCTATTTTATCCTCTCTTGCTTGCCATCATCCTTGGAACTTCATCTTTTTTATCTCTCTCTCCTATCCCTGTACATTATCACCCTCCTTTTCTTCATAATTGATTTATATCCACCTCTCCTTGACCATTTCACTGATAGTTGTCTCACTACAGAATTTTTCCATTATGATTCTTGTCTTTCTACTATTTCCTTTATGAGATGACCTCAGTGCTTTCTATCTCTTGCTGCTGTAGCCCTGGTATCGCAGGTGGAGAGGTAAAGGTTGAAAGGTCAGTGAACAATGATGACTCTAATGTCATTAAACCAAAAACAAAGGAAAGTGTTGCTTTTGAAAATATTTTCTTTGCAGAACTGGTATGCAGTGGTTTACAATGGTGAGCGCTTGGCGCCATACAAAATACCCAACGCCTGCGTTGTTTGTTGCGTATACAAACTAGTAGTTGTGGTGAACAACTTCCTGAAAACAGCACCATCTTACTGAGTGGTATGAATTTAATGCAGTATTGTGTTATGGTACTATATGTATGGACGTTTAAGTGTCTTGGTGTGTGATGTGTTAGTGCGGTGGTACAGTAGTGTATGGAGCTCGTGTAAGCTGGCCGCACTATCCTGCTGTCACGGTGACAGAACCTGCTGCTGTGATGCCATCTCAGTGAAAAAGGAGCTCAGCCCTATCAGCAGTAGCAGTGCCCTCCAATCAAATGGTGTCCTACACTGCATCTCACCTGTGCTCCTGAGAGCAGCTCCCTGCATCAGTGTACCGCCCCCTGGGGGCCAGGGGGGAAACTGAAAGCAATCACGATCCAGGTGTGTAGAGCAGAAAGAGGAGGGAGAAAATAAAGTTGGAGAAAAGGAGCGGCTGATGGGGGATGTTCAGCCAAAGAGAAGATGGAGGGACAGAGTTAGCACAGAAAGAGAGAGGAGAGGGAGGAAAGACGGAGTGGGGGAGAAGAAGAAGGAGGAGGAGGAGGGCAGGAGGACCGTGGTGTCGTAGCCGGGAGGGCACTCAAGCTCGAAGCAGCGCACAGAGGCGTCTTCATTCCCGTAGTTGGCCCAGTACTCCTCCTGGTCCACCTTCGGCAGGTTCACCTCCTCCTCCGCCAGCTCATACTTAGAGGAGAAGGAGGTGGAGGAGGAGGAGGGCTGGCTGGGCTTGACCGAGGAGAAGGGGAACGCCTTGACCGTCTCCGAGCTCTTCTGGAAGATTCCTTTGGACGAGGCTGCAGGCTTGTGCTTGGAGAACCACCATCTTGTCTTGGTGCTGAAGGTGGTCGTGGTGGTGCCGGCCAATGACCCGGGGTCAGGGAGGGGGCAAAGGGCAAAGTCCATCTCTCGGAGGAAGCGCAGGTCCTGTCCGCGGCGGGGGGAGGGGGATGAGCACATCAGCTCGGAGGAGGAGATGCGGGCAGTACGGAACCACTCCCACAGGGGGCGGGCCTCACAGCCGCAGGACCAGGGGTTCCCATTGAGGCGGAGGAACTGGACTGCCACAGCGTCTTTCATGGCCTGGCCCGGCAGCTCTGCCAGGGAGTTGTTGAACAAGTAGAGGATGGTCAGACGGCCCAGGTCGCGGAATGCACGGCGGTTGACCTGCCGGATGCGGTTGTCGTGGAGCAGGAGGCGGTCCAGGTTGACCAGGCCACGGAACACGTTCTCGGACAGCGTGCGGATACGGTTGCCATGCAGGAAGAGGTGGGTCAGGTTGACCAGGTCGGAGAAGAGGTCGTCTTGTATGAAGTGCAGCTGGTTCTCCTGCAGGGAGGGAGGACATTGTCAGTGTGTGTGTGTGTGTGTTTGTGTGCGTGCATGCATACAAGTGTATGTATAAAGTTCTATGAGTGTGTGTGTATCTATACCTGCAGGTAGAGGAACTGCAGGCTGTAGAGTTTGAGGAAGAGGTCGTGGGGGAGAGCGGCCAGCTTGCAGCGGTGCATGTGCAGGCTCTGCAGCTTCTCCAGTCCCCGGAACGCTCCGCCCTCCAGTCGCCGTAGCGACGGGTTGTCACCAAGGTCCAGCTCTTCTAGAACCCTCAGGTTGCTAAAGGCTCCAGCCTCAATCAATGTGATGTTATTGGAGTAGAGCCAGAGAACCTATAGGGGGAGGGGTTGAAAAGGGGAGAGGTAAATAGACGTTGGGTCGTTACACAAAGGAGCAAGGACACAGCTCCTATAAGAACACACAGAGCTCAAATACTAAACAAAATACTACATTTAAATGCAACACTATGCAATATCAATCCACAAACACTAACACCTCATTCACAAAAACGTATGTCCACACAAACACACACATTCTCACCTGTGTCTCGAAGCCAAAGGTGTCTGCTCTGAGCTCGGTGATGCGGTTGTTCTGCAGAAAGACACGCTGGGAGTCATAGGGCACTCCGGAGGGCACGGTGGTGAAGTTCTGAGACTGGCAGCTAACCGTCATGGGCGACGGGTAACACACACACAGCCTTGGACACGCCCCCGCCCCACTCGGCTTCACCACCACCAACCACAGCACCAGCCACAGGGTGAGCCCACCTGAAACACGCACACGCAGAGAGAAAAGAGACAGGAATACATTTAACACACAGTCAAACTCTGTGACAATATTTTCTCATTTTATCTTATTCACTCATGGACATAGATTACAATAATGGGCCATTATAACAACTAGCAGATGCATTGTACAGTGAAGACAGTCAGAGAAAGATGGAGTGAGAGAGAGAAAGAGATGCTGAGCTGTTTTCAGCACTTGGAGCTGTTCAGTGGAGTGGTGCAGAAAGTTGTTAATGACGCGGATATGACGCACAAGCCAAGATTGTCAAAGGAGTGTTGTGATCTGAAGTCTGACTAATTGGCCAAAGGTCTGAACAATCATTCATAATAAATGACATTATACAAATCATTTATATCCTATAACCTATTTATATCTAGCTGATCATGTTACATAGGCTAGTCACAGTACGGGTTTATAATTCTGGGAACTCAACATTTATCCAAGACTAAATAGCTGAATGTGCGTAAAACCGAATCTTCTTCTCCTCTGGTTCAAAGTGCTATCAAGTTCTATTACACGACCTACAGAAGTGCGAAACAAGACTTACACTAGTAGTTTAAATTCACGAGCCAACTTCACAAAAAGGTTGGATCACCAAGAGGTTACAGAGTATGGACACGCGTAAAACAAGGTAACCGGACCAGGCTCAGTTTCGCTCTGCATGGATTATTCAGAGGCGGTTTGGCAAACTCGGATAACGGGGCACAAAACGGTCTGGGGAAAATAACATAGCATAAAAAAATTATCGCGTGCCATTCAGCTTCCCCGGCAAGATTTTCCAACGACCTCACCTTCTGACACGGCTCGTTAACTCCACCCGCACCGTACATGGAGAGGACTTGTTTAGTAGGTGCGCGCTTGTGAGCAACATGAACAATTTCCAAGTTTGTTCTTGCTTATGAAATAACAATTTTACCTTACTTATTCCTTGCTTTGGCTTTCATTAATTTTCTCTAAATAAATCTACAAAGTTGTTTTTACCAAATGTAGGCTACAGCAGTTCATGGGTAAAGTCCTGTACAAAGCAGTTGAAAACTGAACGAATGAACTGCTGAGGTTTTAAGTGTCATCTTGTTTGCAAGAGCCTGATTTGTACTTCAGGGAGCCAACAACTTTATTGAAAAAAAGTGAATAGGCTACAGAAGTGACGCATGCAGGTCAACCCCCTATGCAGGTAGGCCTAGCTGTTTACACACTTAACTGTGAACGAATTCAATTGAATATAAATAAAACAGTGAGTCTATAAACACCGTAAATCACATCTGGCGACATAACCATCCTCATCCCCATTACCATCAATAACATCTAGCCTAAAACAACAAATGTAAGATAAAGCCTATGAACTGAAGTCAACTCACTCTTGAAGTTGTGGATGTTGGAGCTACGAGATCTCCGTGCAGTCGAGCGAGTCTCCATCTCGAACCAAAGCCGAAAGCGAGCTAGCCTGAGCGCTGAGAAAGTGCCTGCTATCTCCGCTGAAGTTCAGCTCTGGTGACCGAGTCGGTGCGATTGAGTGAGTGATGGGCAGAATTTCCCGGGATCGGGTTTATACTCGATGAGCTGGCGCCCACGGATGTGGGAAGCGGCGGAATTGCTCACACGTCACTCTGTATGGGTCAGACTCACGCGGGCGAGGAGAAAGGGAGGAGGGGATGGTGTGGATGAGTTGCTCAGGGGAGGAAGTCACTGGAAAAGTGAGGACGGCCACGGTGGTGGTGTGTGTGTGTGTGTGTGTGTGTGTGTGTGTGTGTGTGTGTGTGTGCGTCTGGGGAGCTTGGCACGATTCCTGCGCAGTGAGTTTGGATCACAGAGGGGAGTTTGAGGATAAGGAGGTAGGAAAGGCTCGTTTGACTTAAAAAACCCAACTTCAATGGCTTTAGTTAGTCTAAGAAATAGTATGAGATTGAGAATAACTTCTCAATAATAGTATTTTTTTATTTCATGAAAGAGATAGTAATCTATCTGTGAGCAGAGACTCAGTGGACATCAGGAACGTGACGTCTACGATTATGCATGAATGAGGCAGTTAGTTACCTCATCATCTGAAATGTATATAGTCGCTCGACATCCTGTCTTGATCATGCATGTGTTACAATCAGTAATACCAAACATTCATAACCTTGGTTGGCGCAATAGCCTACCGTTTCAACTCATACAAGTAGCCTACCCTGATGCGACCTATACACACCGCAGCCCACATACCGTTTTCCCCTGGGATTTGACCACAACCTTGCATCGACCTCAATAACTATGTTACTAAAAGGCTAGATGGATTCGTGCTCCAAAATACGGAAGTTGCTCGACCTTTCAGTGCGCAGATGTTCTGAAGAAGATGCTGTCAAATCACCCGTTCACGCGCCGTTACGCACGAGACTGACTGATTTATTTGTGTACTGTTAGTTAGCAGGACATTCTGACTCAGAGTTTGGAGAGGACTAGGATCGGATGGATATAGTCAGGTATTGGCTTGAGATTCGTTTTGGATTAGAGTATTGTGAAATTACACCCAAATAAGAAAGTGGCCACAAGTTAAGAGGTCTTCTCTTGTCCAAAAAGTTGGACCCACACCCGAACGGACCCGAACATAAAAAAAAAGGGGGACCCAGACCGAACAGACCGAGAACAATCAGACCCCAACCCGAATGGATCCGATGACAACCAGACCTAGATCCGACCTGTACCCTAATGATCAGGTCTACCATCCCCGATTGCACCTGAGTAAAAATAACTATTGGAACAGACCATACATCTTTGTTTTGAAGAAATAGTAGTTAAAGGAGTATATGTAAAACATAAACCCGAGTGGATGCAGCAGAGAGAAAGCCGGCCGAGGAGCAGGAACCTGTTGAGCCTGACAGGCTGGCCGAGGCGTGGGAGCCTGACAAGCCGGCTGAGGCGTGGGAGCCTGACAGGCCTGCTGAGGCGTGGGAGCCTGACAGGCCGGCCGAGGCGTGGGAGCCTGACAAGCCGGCTGAGGCGTGGGAGCCTGACAGGCCGGCTGAGGCGTGGGAGCCTGACGAGCCGGCTGAGGCGTGGGAGCCTGACGAGCCGGCTGAGGCGTGGGAGCCTGACAAGCCGGCTGAGGCGTGGAAGCCTGACGAGCCAGCAGAGGCATGACGTGGGATGGGAGCCTGATGAGCCAACCGAGGCAAGAAAACCTCTCGAGCCAGCTAAGGCATGGAAGCCTGACGAGCCAGCTGAGGCATCCCAGGTTCCTTCGGCAGCGGCACCCAGACCTGACATCACCAACCAAAAACAAAACAAAAAATGTCCCTGATGCTTCTGATAATGGTGTCTGCATTCTGTGAGGACAGACGCTGGGAGACGAGAAGCAGGTACAGGGAGGGAATATTTAATATAAACAGACATGAAACAAAACACGGACAGCGTCTGGACAGGGGAAACATAATGACATTAATGCAGACAAGGGAATGAAACTGAGGAAGTGACAGATATAGGGGAGGCAATCAATGACTTGATAGTCCAGGTGAGTCCGATGAAGCGCTGGTGTGCGTAACGATGGTGACAGGTGTGCATAATGATGAGCAGCCTGGCGCCCTCGAGTGCCAGGGAGGGGGAGCGGGAGCAGGCGTGACAATTTTGTCTGGACCCGCGGTCCGTATTGACCCCGTTCTGGGTTCGGATCTGGACCGCGGTCCGCCAGTTGAGTATGGGGGCTATAGACAGTGCAGAGCATTGGTCGGGTCCATTCTGGTCCACTCTGGTCTATCTGCTGTAGTTACATGGACCCGCTTTGTTCCCGGGTCGGGTCTCGGATATTTGTGTTTGGGTGAAGACCTCTACCACAAGTAGGACCTAACCTGAGTATAGATCCCTCCATTGTGAAGGGACAGAACAATGCGTGTGTGTGTGCCTGTGCAGTCTGTGTGCTTTCTAGGGTACATTTCAGTGGGTGGTCGGTATGGTTTGGTAGAGATTGTATGCAGCATGTGTGTGTATGTATGTTAATACATGTTTCGGGGGTGGGTTGAGTCAGAACTGAGTCCTGTCCCTCCACGACTTGGGTCAAGACTGTTCCATTTTCAGTAGCATGATGCACACAGTCTGTTCCTTATGGCAACACAGAGGTAACGGCACAGAACAATAACAATGGCTACTCAGAAGGTCAGCTCCACAAGCTGTGGAAGCATATGACATCATTCATCAGTAGAGAACATCTTTGTGTATGTGTCTGTGTGTCTGTAAGTTCTGTGTGTCTGTGAGTTCTGTGTGTCTGTGAGGTCTGTGTGTCTGTGAGTTCTGTGTGTCTGTGAGGTCTGTGTGTCTGTGAGGTCTGTGTGTCTGTGAGGTCTGTGTGTCTGTGAGGTCTGTGTGTCAGTGAGGTCTGTGTGTCTGTGTGTCTGTGAGGTCTGTGTGTCTGTGTGTCTGTGAGGTCTGTGTGTCTGTGAGGTCTGTGTGTCTGTGAGGTCTGTGTGTCTGTGTGTCTGTGAGGTCTGTGTGTCTGTGAGGTCTGTGTGTCTGTGAGGTCTGTGTGTCTGTGTGTCTGTGATGTCTGTGTCTGTGAGGTCTGTGTGTGTGTGTCTGTGAGGTCTGTGAGGTCTGTGAGGTCTGTGTGTCTGTGTGTCTGTGTGTGCATCCAGGACCTTCTGCATAACAGCACTTTGCAGCATTTTAACTAATCACTCTACCAAAACCATGGTCAGTACTTTAATGCATGCAGGGTGCAATGCTTGCTCTGGTGATCAGTTAACCAGCTAGCAATCTGCTAAGTGTGTGTGTTAGTGCACAATGTTCCTTGGCCCTCTGGGCATTGGGGGTGGTAGTCAGCTCAGCAGGCTGGCACCAGTGGACACCATGGGGGGCCGTGGAGAGTTGGTAAGGGGTGGAGAGGGGAGAGATGGGGGGAGTGAAAGCTAATTGCACAGCTGACCTAGGGTGGCTCGCTGTGCCCCCCTCCCTTCATCACGCACCCAGACATTGGTCATGAGTAGGCTGTGTGTGTGTTTATGTGTGTGTGTGTAAGAGAGATGGAGAGTGAGTGTGTGCGTGTTAGTATTCTGTTGATGACCTATTGCAGTAGTCAAAGATCACACGCCTTCACTACAACTTCACTCTTTCTTTCCCTCTCTCTCTCTCTCTCTCTCCTTCTGCTCTCCTTCCCCTCTCACACATCCCTCTCTCTGTGCTCTGGTACCCTAACATTTGATCTGGTGAACACACAATGTTGAAAATATTTGTTCTCCTGTTCTTACACATGCTGACCCCTCTATCCTCAAACACAGTCATGCAGTGTGAATGATACCATGACATTCAAGGGGGGGGGGCTCCAGAATGATACCGTGACATTTGGGGGGAGCTCCAGAATGATACCGTGACATTTGGGGGGGCTCCAGAATGATACCATGACATTCGGGGGGGCTCATTTTTTAAAATGGGCCTAATAGTAAAGAAATGTTCAGGTAACTGTCAAAATAAAGGAAACCCCAACATTAAGTGTCTTAATAGGGCGTTGGACCACCACGAGCCAGAACAGCTTCAATGCACTTTGGCATAGATTCTACAAGTGTCTGGAACTCTATTAGAGGGATGCGACACCATGCTTCCACAGGAAATTCCATCGTTTGGTGTTTTGTTGATGGTGGTGGAAAATGCTGTCTCAGGCGCCGCTCCAGAATCTCCCATAAGTGTTAAATTGGGTTGAGATCTGGTGACTAAGACGGCCATGGCATATGGCTTACATCGTTTTCATGCTCATCAAACCATTCAGTGACCACTCGTGCCCTGTGGATGGGGGCATTGTCATCCTATGGGGGCATAGCCATGGTTGCCAAAATAATGGCCTGCCCGGCATTTTTATGGATGACCACAAGCATGATGGGATGTGTGGAAGCACCTGCTTTCAATATCCCTCATTTATTCAAGTGTTTCCATTATTTTGTCAGTTACCTGTATTTTAACTGTAAAAATGTATTACCTTTCAATGTTATCACGACTCAGGATATGACCCAGATGCAGATACAGGAGGCAGATAGTACAGTTCTCAATAATAATTTATTAGAACACGGAGCAGGCAAAGGGCAGGACGAGGACAGGCAGAGGATCCTAATCAGGTCAGAGTTAGGCAGGTACAGGACAGCAGGCAGGCTCGGGGTAAGGGCAGGCCGAATGGTCAGAACCAGTAAAAATAGGAAATAAACACTTGCGAAACATGAAAACGGGAAAGCACACTGGTAAGACCTGACCTGACAAGATGAACTGGCAACAGACAAACAGAGAACACAGATATAAATACACTGGGGATAATGGGGAAGATGGGCAACACCTGGAGGGGGATGGAGACACGCACAAAGACAGGTGAAACAGATCAGGGTGTGACAAATGTAGCATGAACACACCCAGTCTTGATGTTTCCATCTGATTTTCAAACAAATCACCTCCAAAATAATTCCAACATCCAAACAGTGCACTGTACACCCGCCACTTGATGGATGGAAAGAGACACTGTTACAAAACACCAAAAAGTGTAGGGGAGTTGGGTAATTTTGACCATTTTTTTTACATTCAGCATCACTACATCAAGGGAAATATCGTATTATTTCTAACAAAGATATCTACATATATTTCAGGATGTTGTGTTTGCCTAGAAATAATCTGAATTCATGTAAACAGAACAGTTTTGAAAACATAGCTTGTCCAAAAAAAAGTGGTCTCTTGGCACAACTTACCCCGGGTATGGGGTAGGCTGAGCATAGGGTCAGGGTAAGTTGAGTGGCCTTGGGGTAACTGGGTGTTGGTGTCCTGTGACAGTGGGTGATGGTGCTGATAGGTCAAAGTTTAATTCATGGAATGGGGTGTGGTATTTTGTATATCTTAAATGTATGTCTACATTCAGATATAGATCTCTCTGTTCAATGTCACTTATCCTTAAATGCATTTGAAGCTACTAAGCTCATGAAACTGTTCCACGAAATTCCTGATATGTTTAGCAAGTTCAGATTCCATGTTATCCGATAAGACCTTGTGTGCCTCTGCTACTCTATCATAGCCTCTCTTTCGCATAGGTACAGTACATGTTAGTTTTTGACCATAGCCCACACAGCTACAAGGATGCCCTTTCATGCTAGGTTTAGGACCTCATATTGTAGCTTATAAAGACCCCAACTGATGTATAAAATGATCTTAAAACTACTTTGGTTTTTGGACCTAACTTGCTTACCACTTTTTCCATGTGGTTTGAGCCGTCTCAGACTCCATGAAATGATGACCTCTTCCTAAATATTTGGTCACAAGATTAATTTTGCGTTTGGTTTCCTAGAAACAAGGGGTGGCTCAACTAACCCGTTGGCTCAACTTACCCCACTCTCCCCTAATGACACTTGTATCCTGAATAAATTGACCTTTTTTGTAAAAAGAAAAGTCGGCACAACTGAAAAGGGGCTGAAATATGGGACGCAAATGCGGCTGTCTGTGTCTGTCCCGAGCTCATTTGCGTGGGAAACTGTGAGGGCCCAGTTGAAACAATGTCCTGAGTCGGAGGAGAGGGATTTGCTCCAGACACCCGACAGGGCCCTCATCCCCGTCATTCGCAGTAGAAAAAAAAGGAGATATCGCGGAAGGAGATCAGGGTACCTGGTAAGGAGCCGGTGATGAGTGGCTAATCTGCCGGTGATGAGTGGTTAATCTGCCTTTGCCATCGATACTATTGGCCAATTTACAATCACTTGATAATAAAGTGGACGAACTACAAGCACATATATCCTACCAACGGGACAATAAAAACTGTAATATCTTATGTTTCACAGAGTCTTGGCTGAACAAAGACATGAATAACATACAGGTTATACACTGTATCAGCAGGATAGAACAGCAGCCTCTACTGACGGAATGAGGTCAATATCCATCCAGGATACCCGGGCCAGGTCAATTAGAAAGGCCTGCTCGCTGAAGTGTTTTAGGGAGTGTTTGACAGTGATGAGGGGTAGTCATTTGACCGCGGACCCATTACGGACGCAGGCAATGAGGCAGGGATCGCTGAGATCCTGGTTGAAGACAGCGGAGGTGTATTTAGAGGGTAAATTAGTCAGGATGATATCTATGAGGGTGCCCATGTTTTCGGATTTAGGGTTGTACCTGGTAGGTTCCTTGATAATTTGTGTGAGATTGAGGGCATCTAGTTTAGATTGTAGGACGGCCTGGGTGTTAAGCATATCCCAGTTTAGGTCACCAAGCAGTACGAACTCTGAGGATAGATGGGGGGCAAGAAATGCACATATGGTGTCCAGGGCACAACTGGGGGCTGAGGGGGGTCTGTAGCAAGCGGCAACAGTGAGAGACTTATTTTTGGAAAGGTGGATTTTTAGAAGTAGAAACTGTTTGGGCACAGACCTGGATAGTATGATAGAGCTCTGCAGGCTATCTCTACAGTAGATTGCAACTCTGCCCCCTTTGGCAGTTCTATCTAGACGGAAAATGTTGTAGTTCGGGATGCACTTCACAAAATAGATGGCATCATGAGGAAGGAAAGTTATGTGGATATATTGAAGCAACATCTCAAGACATCAGGAAGTTAAAGCTTGGCCGCAAATGGGTCTTCCAAATGGACAATGACCCCAAGCATACTTCCAAAGTTGTGGCAAAATGGCTTAAGGACAACAAAGTCAAGGTATTGGAGTGGCCATCACAAAGCCCTGACCTCAATCCTATAGAGCATTTGTGGGCAGAACTGAAAAAGCCTGTGCGAGCAAGGAGGCCTAAAAGCCTGACTCAGTTACACCAGCTCTGTCAAGTGGAATGGGCCTAAATTCACCCAACTTATTGTGGGAATCTTGTGGAAGGCTACCCGAAACGTTTGACCCAAGTTAAACAATTTAAAGGCAATGCTACCAAATACTAATTGAGTGTATGTAAACTTCTGACCCACTGGGAATGTGATGAAATAAATAAAAGGTGCCAGGACAACAACATCTCCCTCAACGTGATCAAGACAAAGGAGATGACTGTGGACTACAGGAAAAAGAAGAGGACCCCCATTCTCATCGACGGGGCTGTATTGGAGCAGGTTGAGAGCTTCAAGTTCCTTGGTGTCCACATCACCAACAAACTAACATGGTCCAAGCACACCAAGACAGTCGTGAAGAGGGCATGACAAAACCTATTCCCCCTAAGGAGACTGAAAAGATTTGGCATGGGTCCTCAGATCCTCAAAAGGTTCTACAGCTGCACCATCGAGAGCATCCTGACTGGTTGCATCACTGCCTGGTATGGTAACTGCTTGGCCTCCGACCGCAAGGCACTACAGAGGGTAGTGTGTAAGGCCCAGTACATCACTGGGGCCAAGCTTCCTGACATCCAGGACCTCTATACCAGGTGGTGTCACAGGAAGGCCCAAAAATTGTCAAAGACTCCAGCCACTGTAGTCATAGACTATTCTCTCTGCTACCGCACGGCAAGCGGCACCGGAGCGCCAAGTCTAGGTCCAAGAGGCTTCTAAACAGCTTCTACCCCCAAGCCATAAGACTCCTGAACATCTAATCAAATAGCTACCCAGACTATTTGCATTGCCCCCCCCACCCCTCTTTTACGCTGCTGATACTCTCTGTTTATTATCTATGCATAGTCACTTTAATAACTCTACCTACATGTACATATTACCTCAATTACCTTGACTAACTGGTGCCCGCACACATTGACTCGGTACCGGTACCCCCTGTATATAGCGTCGCTATTGTTATTTTTACTGCTCTTTTTAAATTATTTGTTACTTTTATTTCGTATTATTTTATATTGTATTTTTTTGTGTGATTTCTTTTTTTGTGCTATTTTTTCTTAAAACTGCGTTGTTTGTTAAGGGCTTGTAAGTAAGCAAATACAATTTGATTTTTTATCACAGGTGGTAGCCTCTGTCTTCCGTCTGGTTTCTGTAAACAAGCACTGTTACATGGCAATATGGCCGTGTGGGAATCCTATCCCTAACAAGGTGTGTATCAATTGAACCTTTAGTTTTTTTAAAATTATTTCTTGCTGATATGAAAGATAAGGTCCTTATGCTTCCCAAACCGTACCGCAAGCAATGCGTGTTAATGTTCAGACTGAGCGTCGGGCTCTTAACATAATTCCCCCTTACAGAAGACGCCTTATAGTCCAATGACTGTTATGTGTAATGTAATGGAACGGAGTGTTAGGATCAAGGGCTAGGGGAGGCGCATGCAAGCAGATGAGGAAATGTGGCTAGGATGGAATACATTATATAGTAAAACCTGCAAAAGGGCGATTATAAACAAGGGGAAAAAACGCACTACCCTCCCCTGTGCCCAATACAAAAGCACACAACCCTCTCCAAAGCAAAAAAAAAGTATGCGGTAAAACGCGATGTGCAATATACCATAAAAAAAAAAAAAAATTGCTTCACATAGTTCATTATGTTAAAATAACGTACAAAAAATTATACCTACATCGGGGAAAAAATCTAAACTAAAGACAATTACTACTTTATATAAGATAAATAATATTATAAGGTGGAGCTTAAGTTCATTAATGTAAAGAACATAATATCCTACTGGTAAAAAATATACAGTGCATTCAGAAAGTATTCAGACCCCTTGACTTTTTCCACATTTTGTTGCATTACAGCCTTATTCTAAAATGGATTAAACATATAAAAATCCTCATCAATCTACACACAATACCCCATAATGACAAAGCGAAAACAGGTTTTTAGAATTTGATGCAAATGTATTACAAATAAAAAACAGAAATACCTTATTTAGATAAGTATTCAGACCATTTGCTATGAGACTCGAAATTGAGCTCAGGTGCATCTTGTTTCCATTGTTCATCCTTGAGATGTTTCTACAACTTGATTGGAGTCCACCTGTGGTAAATTCAATTGACTGGACATGAAAGGCACACGCCTGTCTATAGTTGACAGTGCATGTCAGAGCAAAAACCAAGCCATGAGGTCGAAGGAATTGTCCGTAGAGCGCCGAGACAGGATTGTGTCGAGGCACAGATCTGGGGAAGGGTACCAAAAAATGTCTGCAGCATTGAAGATCCCCAAGAACACAGTGGCCTCCATCATTCTTAAATTGAAGAAGTTTGGAACCACCAAGACTCTTTCTAGAGCTGGCCGCCCGGCCAAACTGAGCAATCAGGGAAGAAGGGCCTTGGTCAGGGATGAGACCAAGAACCTGATGGTCACTCGGACAGAGCTCCAGAGTTCCTCTATGGAGATGGGAGAACCTTCCAGAAGGACAACCATCTCTGCAGCACTCCACCAATCAGGCCTTTATGGTAGAGTGGCCAGACGGAATCCATTCTCAGTAAAAGGCACATGACAGCCCACTTGGAGTTTGCCAAAAGGCACCTAAAGTACTCTTAGACAATGAGAAACAAGATTCTCTGGTCTGATGAAACCAAGATTCAACTCTTTCGCCTGAATGCCAAGCATCACGTCTGGAGGAAACCTGGCACCATCCCTCCAGTGAAGCATGGTGGTGGCAGCATCAAGCTGTGGGGATGTTTTTTAGCGGTAGGGACTGGGAGACTAGTCAGGATCGAGGGAAAGATGAACGGAGCAAATTACAGAGATATTACATTTACATTTTAGTCATTTAGCAGACGCTCTTATCCAGAGTAATAATAATAATAATAATATGCCATTTAGCAGACGCTTTTATCCAAAGCGACTTACTATCATGTGCGCATACATGTTTACGTATGGGTGATCCCAGGGATGGAACCCACTACCCTGGCGTTACAAGCGCCATGCTCTACCAATTGAGCTACAGAGGACCACAGTTAGTGAGTGCATACATTTTCATACTGGCCCCCCGTGGGAAACAAACCCACAACCCTGGCGTTGCAAGCGCCATGCTCTACCAACTGAGCTATAGGGGACTACAAGATATCCTTGATGAAAACCTGCTCCTGAGCGCTCAGGACCTCAGACTGGGGCGAAGGTTCACCTTCCAATAGGACAACAACCCTAAGCACACATCCAAGACAACGCAGGAGTGGCTTCAGGACAAGTCTCTGAATGTCCTTGAGTGGCCCAGCCAGAGCCCGGACTTGAACCTGATCGAACATCTCTGGAGAGACCTGAAAATACCTGAGCAGCGACACTACCCATCCAACCTGACAGAGCTTGAGAGAATGGGAGGAACTCCCTAAATACAGGTGTGCCAAGCTTGTAGCGTCATACCGAAGAAGACTCGAGGCTGTAATCGCTGCCAAAGGTGCTTCAACAAAGTACTGAGTAAAGGGTCTGAATACTTATGTAAATGTGATATTTAGTTTTTTTGTTTGTATATATTTGCTAACATTTCTAAAAATCTGTTTTTGCTTTGTCATTATGGGGTATTGTATGTAGATTGATGAGGGGAAAAAAACAATTTAATCAATTTTAGAATAAGGCTGTAACGTCATTATGGGGTATTGTGTGTAGATTGATGAGGGGAAAAAAACAATTTAATCAATTTTAGAATAAGGCTGACACGTAACACAATGTGGAAAAAGTCAATGGGTCTGAATACTTTCCGAATGCACTGTACAATTAAAATAAAAAAATAACAAATTCATTATTTGATTGTATACTTCTTGTTAATTTACTGGTGCTATTGTTCAAGGATGCAATTTTGAAATAATGTTATGTTTGAGGAAAGTCACTGTATTTGTGTTGTATTGCACAAACAAATTGCAATGTACAGGGAAAACGATTGATTCTGTGTCCATAAAACCAGGGTCCAGTCTACTCACTAGAGTCCCTACAATACAAAACAGATGACCTTTAACAAAAAACTAGGTCATAGGAAGTGTTGCTGAATTTTTACTGTGGTCAAACAGCTTAAAGTGGGGGTACAGTGTATTACATTGGGGGCTATGCAGGGGGCAGAGTAAAAAGCAAGCAACAGACAGTATGACACAGTCCCCCCTCAAAACTTCAACATATTTGGTTACTAGAGATCTACTGATTATTTCCCATTCCAGTTAATGTTTATTCTCTACAGTCCAATATGTATTTCATATACAGTTTATTGCAGGTCGTACAACACAGTCCCAGTGGCTTAGCGCAAATTCCCAAAACAAATATTTTCCCTTATAAAATTCCAATTTTTAGCTGAAATAATGCAACACAATCTATTTTTCTCAACTATAAAAATAATGTTTCCCTGCCAGACAAGGATTGTCCTGACTTTCAGGAATCCCTGAGCTAATTTCCTGCTATTCTACACATTTTGCGATGAGGCTGAGAGAAATTTTTGCAGTTTTAATGCTAATTTCCTGTAATTCTAAACAAGCTCCCCCTTCCTCTCCCCTGTAACTATTCCGCAGGTCATTGCTGTAAATGAGAATGTGTTCTCAGTCAACTTACCTGGTAAAATAAGGGTTCAATCAAAAATAAAACACCCTACTACTTATTTCCCACCCCAGTTTATTTGAGACAGGTAGTAAAAAAAAATCTCTACAGTCCAATATGCATTCCATATACAGGAAATTGCATTGGGGGCTAGGAGGGGGCAGAGTAAAAAGCCAGCAAACAGTCTGTATGACAAAGTCCCCCTCCAAAACTAGTTAGTAGAGACCTGACTGAGTATCCCCTTTCCCCTCCCGTTTATTTCAGACTGGTAGTAAAGTTATTTTCTCTACAGTCCAATATGTACAGTATTCCATATACAGTAAATTGCATTGGCGGAGGGGCCAGCAACATTTCCTATGACCTAGCTTTTTGTTCAAACTCATCTGTTTTGTATTCTAAGGACTGAAGTGAGTAGACTGGACCCTGATTTTATGGACACATATCTATTGTTTTTCCTGTACAGTGCAATATTTATATGTGCTGTATACATAAATGTGTTATTCTTTATTTGACCTTGGGACATGTTTTAAAACCCAATTTAATGCAAATGTCACTAAATATGAGTCATTGTTAATGTTTAGACAATAATTTAAATACAGGTTATTGACACTTTTCTACTACGTGGGGGACTTTTATTTTGAAAATTTGCGAGACTGTGACGCCTATATTTTCCTGCGTTCCTCTCGTCTTGTCTAGCTGACAACAATGGGCGATAGTGAGCAGGTAGAGTGGAAGTTTATGAAATTATACCTTACCGATATTGTAAAAACTATTTCGGATATATCTGGAACACGGAGGTCGAAAGGAAGTAGGTAGCATGCTTGTTTATCCACAAAATGTTAACGTTATAAGCTAGCTATTAGCTGCTTTATGTTTCAGCAAATGCAGAATCATCAGGCACGCAACCGCCCTTCATCCAAGCAGGCAAGGTCTGCAAGTAGGGTTTTTGAATTTACACTGCAGCATCTAGCAGCGCGAGCTAATACCTGAGAACAGCACAGAAGCATAGGCTATCTGGCAATGAGAAATAATCCAACCTTTTGATTCGCTGCGAACACATCTAGTCAACCTTAGTTGGGCCTACATTAATACATAATAACTTAATTGGGGATTCTTGTTACAAGCTGTTTCTGTATAATTATCCTTGGAAAACCTAATTAGAAATACAACATATTTAGTCCATAGAAACTACATTTTGTATTTTATTCTACTCTACACTGCAAAATGACAGCATAATGCTCTCTCCACCATGCAGTTTACACTCATATTTAATAATATATTCAATAACAATTATTGAAGATATTATTATGGACATGTTTTATACAACTTTGTAAAAACCTGTATTGATAGAGATGTTCCAGAAATAATCTTAGAATTATAAATGTTTTTTTACAACTTTGGAATTATAAAAATTAAGTAAAAAACGAATGTAACCCCACCCCTCTGTTTCCCACAGAACCCGTTGCCTATCATGAAGAACAACAGCCGGAGGTGGCCAATTCTCAAAGCTCTGAGAGTCAGCTGAGAACTCCCCAGAGAAACTTCCTGAGGCAAAGTCCCAGGACGCATTCTAATGTCCTAAAAGGAGAAGTGAGGGGCATTTCTCCCGTGTCTGGTTCTGGGGAGGAGAGCGACAAGGAGGCCTCCCCACCAAAAAGGAGGACCAGAATAAGCAGCTCCAAAAAGACAAGAACAAAGTCTCACTCAAAGGATTATGGTGAATGTTCTGGGTCTGAGCCTGACGAGCAGCCAGAAGAGAGCACAAAAAGAAAAAGTAAGCATAGCAACTCAAAAAAGAAAAGGTCCAATATTAGCTGCAAGGAGGAGGATAATGACAATTTGTCAGATGAACAAACTGTGGTGGCTTCCTCCAGAAAAGGGAGGAGGAAACGTAGTGACTTCAATGTATTTGAAGCAGAGACTGAAAAATATAATACTGCGCCTGAGGTGGAGGAAGTTGTGGAGGAGGAGACTGAAGTGGCCTCTGCTTCTAAGAGGAGGAAACAGCACACCCCTCAAAAAATAACTAAGCCTTGTGCAGAGGACAAAGCTAAACGTGACCATTATGAGTTGGTAGAACAGACTGAAGAAACTCCCCCTAGAAAAAAACGTAGCAAGTCTAAAAAGGTAAGAGCCAGGACTACCTCTGAAAACGTGGTGGAAGTTGAAAGCGACCACTTCAAGATGGAAAAACACGCTGCAGCTAAAGAGACTACCCTCAGAAAAAGACAGAGGAGGTCTAAGATATCTAAAAAGAAGCGATCCAAGAGTCCTCCCAAGGAGGCCAGCGAATCAGGCAAACATGTTTCCAAGACTCGGCCTAAGGACTTGCATGAAGAAGAGCGTGACCAAGATGCCAAGACTCAGTCTAAGGACCTAAGTGAGGAGAGTGACCAAGACTTCCAGACGGAGCCTAAAGACTTAAGTGAAGAGGAGTGGCACCGTTCTGACCATTCAGAGGAGGAGACGGAACAGGAGGTGTTACCTGCAAAGAGAAAAAGAGGACCCAAGAGCAAGAAGACAGTGAAGTCAGATTCTGAAAACGTCACTGTTAAAAAGAAAGGCAAAAAGCAAGGTGCCACGGGTTTGAAGGCACCAAGAATAAGATTCAGACCACCTATAGAGAAAAGGATAAGGGTGAAAACACTTAATATTTGCAGTTTCTGTGAAAAGGTTCTGCCAAACAGGGCTGCGCTGAGTAGGCACCTTCAGCGTCACACAGGGGAGAAGCCTTACCACTGTGAAGAGTGTGGCAAAGACTACGGCAGCAAAACCACCCTGAAGATTCACAACATGCAGGTTCACCACAAGGGGACAAAGGACTTCATATGCAATGAGTGTGACCAACAGTTTACCCACCTCACATACCTCAAACGCCACATGTACTCCCACACGGACAAGGAAAAGAGGCCACACCTGTGCAATGTCTGTGGGAAGCATTTTATCCAGAAGTCACACCTGGACCGCCACAAGATGATTCACACCGGAGAGAAACCATTCAGCTGTGAACACTGCACCATGGCCTTCAATCGGCCGGAGTACCTGCGGATGCATCTGAAGCTACATGTGTCGGGTAATGAGGGGCCAAATATGGCAGAGCAAGAGAAGACAATGTGCACAGAGTGCAATAAGAGTTTTGTCAACCCAAAGTACCTCAAAATCCACATGAGAATGCACACTGGGGAGAGGCCATACAAGTGTGAGTACTGTGCTAAGAGCTTCACCCAGACCAGTATTCTCAACGCACACCGACGCACGCACACTGGAGAGAAGCCACACAAGTGTAAGGTGTGTGGTAGCTGCTTCACCCGTCGCAGGTACCTGGATGATCACATAGGCAGAAAGCATGGGTCTTTAGAGCAAATGAATGAACAGGAGGATGAACAATGAGAACTGCATTAGTCTTTAGGTGTTTTGTGGTAATGTATGTCACTTTTAATATTACAGTGGGGTCCACAATTATTAGATGCCTTGATAAAGATGAGCAAAAAATACTGTATAAAATAAATAATACAGAGCTATATTGTCTGCTCAATGTTTTTATTTATTTTAGGGATGGATCTAATTTTACATAATGGGTACCTGGAGGAAAATGGAGTTGAGTCATGCTTTTTCAATTTCAGTCGAGAGGAGGGTTTAGGTTGTTCAGTCATGTTACATACAGTGCATTTGGAAAGTATTCGGATCCCTTTACTTTTTCCACATTTTGTTATTCTAAAATGGATTAAATAGTTTCCCCCCTCATCAATCTACACACAATAAGAAATTTTAGCAAATGTATAAAAAAAAGAGAGAAAATGTGACATTTACAGTGGGGGAAAAAAGTATTTAGTCAGCCACCAATTGTGCAAGTTCTCCCACATAAAAAGATGAGAGAGGCCTGTAATTTTCATCATAGGTACACGTCAACTATGACAGACAAAATGAGAAGAAAAAATCCAGAAAATCACATTGTAGGATTTTTAATGAATTTATTTGCAAATTATGGTGGAAAATAAGTATTTGGTCAATAACAAAAGTTTCTCAATACTTTGTTATATACCCTTTGTTGGCAATGACACAGGTCAAACGTTTTCACACACTGTTGCTGGTATTTTGGCCCATTCCTCCATGCAGATCTCCTCTAGAACAGTGATGTTTTGGGGCTGTCGCTGGGCAACACAGACTTTCAACTCCCTCCAAAGATTTTTTATGGGGTTGAGATCTGGAGACTGGCTAGGCCACTCCAGGACCTTGAAATGCTTCTTACGAAGCCACTCCTTCGTTGCCCGGGCGGTGTGTTTGGGATCATTGTCATGCTGAAAGACCCAGCCACGTTTCATCTTCAATGCCCTTGCTGATGGAAGGAGGTTTTCACTCAAAATCTCACGATACATGGCCCCATTCATTCTTTCCTTTACACGGATCAGTCGTCCTGGTCCCTTTGCAGAAAAACAGCCCCAAAGCATGATGTTTCCACCCCCATGCTTCACAGTAGGTATGGTGTTCTTTGGATGCAACTCAGCATTCTTTGTCCTCCAAACACGACGAGTTGAGTTTTTACCAAAAAGTTATATTTTGGTTTCATCTGACCATATGACATTCTCCCAATCCTCTTCTGGATCATCCAAATGCACTCTAGCAAACTTCAGACGGGCCTGGACATGTACTGGCTTAAGCAGGGGGACACGTCTCGCACTGCAGGATTTGAGTCCCAGGCGGCGTAGTGTGTTACTGATGGTAGGCTTTGTTACTTTGGTCCCAGCTCTCTGCAGGTCATTCACTAGGTCCCCCGTGTGGTTCTGGGATTTTTGCTCACCGTTCTTGTGATCATTTTGACCCCACAGGGTGAGATCTTGCGTGGAGCCCCAGATCGAGGGAGATTATCAGTGGTCTTGTATGTCTTCCATTTCCTAATAATTGCTCCCACAGTTGATTTCTTCAAACCAAGCTGCTTACCTATTGCAGATTCAGTCTTCCCAGCCTGGTGCAGGTCTACAATTTTGTTTCTGGTGTCCTTTGACAGCTCTTTGGTCTTGGCCATAGTGGACTTTGGAGTGTGACTGTTTGAGGTTGTGGACAGGTGTCTTTTATACTGATAACAAGTTCAAACAGGTGCCATTAATACAGGTAATGAGTGGAGGACAGAGGAGCCTCTTAAAGAAGAAGTTACAGGTCTGTGAGAGCCAGAAATCTTGCTTGTTTGTAGGTGACCAAATACTTATTTTCCACCATAATTTGCAAATAAATTCATTAAAAATCCTACAATGTGATTTTCTGGAATTTTTTTCCTCAATTTGTCTGTCATAGTTGACGTGTACCTATGATGAAAATTACAGGCCTCTCTCATCTTTTTAAGTGGGAGAACTTGCACAATTGGTGGCTGACTAAATACTTTTTTTCCCCACTGTACATATAGTACCAGTCAAAGTTTGGACACACCTACTCATTCAAGGGTTTTTCTTTATTTTTACTATTATCTACATTGTCGAATAATAGTGAAGATATCAACACTATGAAATAACACATATGGAATCATGTAGTAACCAAAAAAGTGTTAAACAAATCAAAATATATTTTATATTTGAGATTCTTCAAATAGCCACCCTTTGCCTTGATGACAGTTTGCACACTCTTGGCATTCTCTCAACCAGCTTCATGAGGTAGTCACCTGGAATGCATTTCAATTAACAGGTGTGCCTTGTTAATTTGTGGAATTTCTTTCCTTCTTAATGCGTTTGAGCCAATCAGTTGTGTTGTGACATGGTAGGGTTGGTACAGTGAGGGAAAAAAGTATTTGATCCCCTGCTGATTTTGTACGTTTGCCCACTGACAAAGACATGATCAGTCTATAATGTTAATGGTAGGTTTATTTGAACAGTGAGAGACAGAATAACAACAACAAAAATCCAGAAAAACGCATGTCAAAAATGTTATAAATTGATTTGCATTTTAATGCTAGGCCACTCCAGGACCTTAATGTGCTTCTTCTTGAGCCACTCCTTTGTTGCCTTGGCCATGTGTTTTGGGTCATTGTCATGCTGGAATACCCATCCACGACCCATTTTCAATGCCCTGGCTGAGGGAAGGAGGTTCTCACCCAAGATTTGACGGTACATGGCCCCGTCCATCATCCCTTTGATGCGGGTGAAGTTGTCCTGTCCCCTTAGCAGAAAAACACCCCCAATGCATAATGTTTCCACCTCCATGTTTGACGGTGGGGATGGTGTTCTTGGGGTCATAGGCAGCATTCCTCCTCCTCCAAACACGGCGAGTTGAGTTGATGCCATAGAGCTCGATTTTGGTCTCATTTGACCACAACACTTTCACCCAGTTCTCCTCTGAATCATTCAGATGTTCATTGGCAAACTTCAGACGGGCCTGTATATGTGCTTTCTTGAGCAGTGGGACCTTGCGGGTGCTGCAGGATTTCAGTCCTTCATGGCGTAGTGTGTTACCAATTGTTTTCTTGGTGACTATGGTCCCAGCTGCCTTGAGATCATTGACAAGATCCTCCCGTGTAGTTCTGGGCTGATTCCTCACCGTTCTCATGATCATTGCAACTCCACAAGGTGAGATCTTGCATGGAGCCCCAGGCCGAGGGAGATTGACAGTTCTTTTGTGTTTCTTCCATTTGCGAATAATCGCACCAACTGTTGTCACCTTCTCACCAAGCTGATTGGCGATGGTCTTGTAGCCCATTCCAGCCTTGTGTAGGTCTACAATCTTGTCCCTGACATCCTTGGAGAGCTCTTTGGTCTTGGCCATGGTGGAGAGTTTGGAATCTGATTGATTGATTGCTTCTGTGGACAGGTGTCTTTTATACAGGTAACAAGCTGAGATTAGGAGCACACTCTTAAAGGGATCTCAGCTCGTTACCTGTATAAAAGACACCTGGGAGCCAGAAATCTTTCTGATTGAGAGGGGGTCAAATACTTATTTCCCTCATTAAAATGCAAATCAATTTATAACATTTTTGACATGCGTTTTTCTGGATTTTTTTGTTGTTATTCTGTCTCTCACTGTTCAAATAAACCTACCATTAAAATTATAGACTGATCATTTCTTTGTCAGTGGGCAAACGTACAAAATCAGCAGGGGATCAAATACCTTTTTCCCTCACTGTATACAGAAGATAGCCCTATTTGGTAAAAGACCAAGTCCATATTATGGCAAGAACAGCTCAAATAAGCAAAGAGAAACGACAGTCCATCATTACTTTTAGACATGAAGGTCAGTCAATCCGGACAATTTCAAGAACATTCTAAATGTACTTTTAAGAAGGCACACCTGTTAATTGAAATGCATTCCAGGTGACTACCTCATGAAGCTAGTTGAGAGAATGCCAAGAGTGTGCAAAGCCGTCATCAAGGCAAAGGGTGGCTACTTTGAAGAATCTCAAATAAAAAATATATTTTGATTTGTTTAAAACTTTTTTGGTTATTACATGATTCCATATGTGTTATTTCATCGTTTTGATGTCTTCACTATTATTCTACAATGTAGAAAATAGTAAAAATAAAGAAAAACCCTTGAATGAGTAGGTGTGTCCAAACTTTTGACTGGTAGTGTAAGTATTCAGACCCTTTACTGAGTACTTTGTTGAAGCACCTTTGGCAGCCTCGAGTCTTCTTGGGGATGACACTACAAGCTTGGCACACCTGTATTTGGGGAGTTTCTCCCATTCTTCTCTGCAGATCCTCTCAAGCGCTGTCAGGTTGGATAGGGAGCGTTGCTGCACAGCTATTTTCAGGTCTCTCCAGAGATGTTCGATTGGGTTTAAGTCCGGGCTCTGGCTGGGCCACGACACAGGACAACGACCCTGTGCTTAGGGTCGTTGTCCTGTTGGAAGGTGAACCTTCGCCTGGAGCAGGTTTTCATCAAGGATCTGTCTATACTTTGCTCCGTTCAGCTTTCCCTCGATCCTGACTAGTCTCCCAGTCCCTGCCGAAAAACATCCCCACAGCATGATGCTGCCACCACCATGCTTCACCGTAGGGATGGTGCCAGGTTTCCTCCAGATGTGACGCTTGGCATTCAGGTCAAAGAGTTCAATCTTGGTTTCATCAGACCAGATAATCTTGTTTCTCATAGTCTGAGAGTCTTTAGGTGCCTTTTGGCAAACTCCAAGAGGGCTGTCATGTGCCTTTTACATAGGAGTGGCTTCAGTCTGGCCAATCTACCATAAAGGCCTGATTGCTGGAGTGCTGCAGAGATGGTTGTCCTTCTGGAAGGTTCTCCCATCTCCTCAGAGGAACTCTAGAGCTCTGCCAGAGTGACCATTGGGTTCCTTGTCACCTCCCTGACCAAGGCCCTTCTCCCCCGATTGCTCAGTTTGGCCCGGCGGCCAGCTCTAGGAAGAGTCTTGGTGGTTCCAAACCTTTTCTATTTAGGAATGATGGAGGCCACTGTGTTCTTGGGGACCTTCAATGCTGCAGACATTTTTTGGTACCCTTTCCCAGATCTGTGCCTCTGCACAATCCTGTATCGGAGCTCTACGGACAATTCCTTGACATCATGGCTTGGTTTTTGCTCTGACATGCACTGTCAACTGTGGGACCTTATATAGACAGGTGTATGCCTTTCCAAATAATGTCCAATCAATTGAATTTACCATAGGTGGACTCCAATAAAGTTGTAGAAACATCTCAAGGATGATCAATGGAAACAGGATGCACCTGAGCTCAATTTCGAGTCTGAATACTTATGTAAATAAGGTATTTCTGTTTTTTGTTTTTTAAATACATTTGCAAACATTTCTAAAACCTGCTTTCGCTTTGTCATTATGGGGTATTGTGTGTAGATTGCTGAGGATTTTTGTTGTTGTTGTACATTTTAGAGTAAGGCTGTGACGTAATAAAATGTGGAAAAAGTCAAGGGATCTGAATAGTTTCCGAAGGCACTGTATAAAACATTTGATCTAAAATCCAAAATGCTGGAGTATAGAACCAAATTAAAATAAATACGTAGGGGAGTGTATATACAAACTGGTGAGGAAACAGAGGAGTGAGGGTTGAAATGACCGTTTTAAAACGTGTCTTTTTAGAGCTCGTCTAAGAGGAAGGGGAGTCCTTGGGTTTACCCCTCTGGGCTGCCAGGCCACGACAATGCAGGTAGACACAGACAGGATGGATGAAGGCCAGCAGGCTGACTAACGTCAGAGCTATGTTCACCTGTAGAGGGAAGAGAGAGAAGAAAGAGAGTGAGGAGGTGGGGAAAATGAGATGGGGTCACCACTCTGCAATAACTCTACTTTAGAACATAATGGTAAAGGTTTTTGCCAGCTGAAAAGCTCTACCAAATCAAAATCAAATTTTATTGGTCACATACACATGCTTAGCAGATGTTATTGCGGGTGTAGCGAAATGCTTGTGTTTATAGCTCCAACAGTGCAGTAATATCTAACAAGTAATATCTAACAATTTCACAACAATACACACAAATCTAAAGTAAAGGAATGGAATTATGAATATATAAATAAATATTTGGATGAGCAATGTCGGAGCGGCGTAGACTAAAATACAGTAGAATAGAATAGAATACAGTATATACATATGAGATGAGTAATGCAAAATATGTAAACATTATTAAAGTGACTAGTGTTCCATTATTAAAGTGGCCAGTGATTTCAAGTCTATGTATATAGGGCAGCAGCCTCTAAGGTGCCAGTGTTTTATTTTTGCTAAAAAAGTAGTGTGTAGTTCTAGTAGTTAGCTACACCGCAAACAAGTAATGAACAACTGAAAACACTACCAAGATTTGAATTTAGTTCAGCTACCACCAAGCTACTGGAAAATGTAGTTTAATTAGTAGTTGAACTACATCACTACTCCCCGACACTGTAGCTAACTACTGGAACAACACAGTACGTTTGCAAAAAGAAAATATGGGTGAAGTAGGCAGGAATTTCCTTTATTTTTCAGCATCAGACCTGCCTACTTCTCACTTGAAACAGTTTTTGTGTTTAATAGGCTAAATTACACGTTCTGTTAACATCTGACTCCAGAGTGATTTGTTCTTGCCATTTGTAGTCTATGACATTTCAGATTTAGATATGATAATTTATCACAAAGTAACTTTAGTTAAGTCAACTATATTTTTCTTAAGGGTAGCTTTAGTGTAGTTTAACTTCTTCCAGTGTGAAGTATTTGGTAACTTGTTAAACTATATTGTCAAAGTTGCTTCCCCCGACACTGCCAATGGTAAAGGTAGTATATCTGGTAATTATGATAACAGTAGCTCCACTCACGTATAGTGGGTCTCCTCCCAGCACTCCTTTGACCAGGATAAAGCAGGGGTACTGCAGCAGAGAAACCACTGCAGACAGAGCCATGACCATACCATACAGCTTCCCAAAGTGACAGGGAGGAAAACTATACAGAGAGAGGGAGGAAGGCAAGAGAGGGGAGGAAAAGGAGATCATTTAATTGATTTGTTACTTCAGTACACAAGTACGACACAAAGAAGGTGTGGGCGTCTATCTGCGCTCCCATTATCCTCTTCCATTATGTTATGTGTGTGTTTGTTTGTGTGTGTGTGTGTGTGTTTGTTTGTGTGTGTGTGTGTGTGTTTGTGTGTGTGTTTGTGTGTGTTTGTGTGTTTATGTGTGTGTGTGTGTGACTCACGCAATGCTGATGAAGGCTGCATGGCCTCCGTAGAGGAAGGATCGGTTGAGGACCTGCAGGATGAAGGTGAGGTACTGGAGGGGGAGGAAGGGAGTGGAGGCACAGATGGAGAACAGGACACACTGCAGCGCCGTCAGGGTCAGGGAGAGCACTGACGCACGCAGGTCTGTCTCCTTCTCACTCACTCCTACACACACACACACCAAACAAACACACACCAAACATATGTACACATACCAAACATGTACACACACACACCAAACATACGTACCCACACACAGACGCACACCCACACACACAAACACACAGATAAGATTAGTGTTGTGTGTACAAACTCCATGCATATTTTACACCCATCCCCTGCCCCCCACATAGTTAGATTACTGGGTCAGAGAATGCAGCAGTTCTCATAGATCTGGTGTTGGAAGTTAGTTTAGAGCAGGGTTCTTCAATTCCGGTCCTGGAGGGCCGAAACACTTCTGTTTTTTTTTTCTACCTGGTAGTTAATTGCACTCACCTGGTGTCCCAGGTCTGAATTAGCCCCTGATTAGAAGGAGAGGATGAAAAACAGAGGTGTTTCGGCCCTCCAGGACCGGAATTGAAGAACCCTGGTTTAGAGCATCATTACAAATACTGTCCTATACACATATTTCAGTAGTTTGAAGATGCAAATCTCGTATCAATTCTGTATTTTCTACGCCACCTCCGACACTACCATTTCAATTACCCCCCTCTGAGCAGTAATGTAAAGTCAGAGGCTCTTCAAGCCAAATGTTCCTACAGTAAAAATATTAATAGCAGAGCAATACAAATTTAATAAAAACATATACAAAATCTGGAGAAATACATATTTGATGACCTGTGAAAGACGACGCTGGTACAGGTCTAAAAACGGTCTTAGTGTGTTTGGTTTGTAATGTGAGTGTGTGAGGTTTCACATGTGTGTTGTAGGGGGGTTGTAGTAGTGTGTGTAGGTGAGGTTCGTACCTGGGGTCCTGGGCTTGCCCTTGTGTCGGTCCATGATGAGGCCGTTCCATGGGGCAAACAGCACCCCACACAGCTGGGTCACAGCAAACGCATTGGTGTATGTGCTCACTGCAGGGACAAACAGAGCGGAATAAGGACATGCTTAGAAAGAGAGAAGAGTAACACTTTAAAGTAACTGTCCAGTGAAAATCTCACTTTTAAAAATTCATATTATGTTAACTCATTCCCAAATAATGTTGTTGATTTGTCCTATACTCGTATTTGTGGCCATAAAAACACTAAAAACACCCATCTCAAACAGACTGTTTCAAAAATGCTTGCTATTTCCTAATAGAGGATGATGTCATCCTCCTGAGAAGGATGAGCTGGCCATTCAGCGGTCTACACACATTAATATGTTTTATGACCGCTATACGCCACACCATTCCAACACAGAAAAGCTGCTTTTTAACATACTTAATTTAAAAAAATTGGAAGGAAAACTATTTCAATTATTATAATTAATTATAGGTCATATTTCATAGAAATCTGGAAACACTAGACAGTTACTTTAAAATAAAGGGTAACACTTTAAGTCTACATTATTGAACATCAGTAAGATATTTATAAACGGTTAAGACTGTACGATAATGTCTGTCAATGGGCAGTTGTGTGTGTGTACCCAGAGAGGGCTCTCCCTGGGTCAGTCTCTGCAGCATGGGGTTGAGGGTGCCAATGAACAGGTAGTGCCTCAGCTGCATGACCGATAGCCACACCAGGTGCCAGATGAAGAACTTGGACAGGAAACACTCCCAGAAAGTAGCCACTGGGAAGGGGAGGGGGTAGGGAGGTCAAATCAGTCACAAATACACACAGATTATGTTATTGTAGTAAACAAGGTCTGTATGGTCAACCAATCATGAATATATGGGACAAGGGAACAACCAGAGCTGATATCAAGGTAAACTAAATCTACACACCTTTCTCGGCGCTCTCCTTATTAAAAGGCATTTCCTCCATGACATCATCACTCTGCACGTTGCCATTGGCTGCTGCCTGCTCCGGGCTGAAGGTCTTGGTCTGGCCACAGCTCTTCATCCTGTCACAGGAAGTAATGGCAACACTGGTTAGAGTCACACAGGGAGGCCAGACAGACCAGACCCACAGGGGGTGTGCTGGGGTCTCTAGTATTTGTTGGACCTTCTTCTAAGAGCAACAAACACTGAGCAGACATGTATTCCCTTCTTTCCCTGGGTGTATTTTCTGTCCAGCTCCTGTGCTGTGGATTTTTTCTGTCTTAATCTGTGGGTTCTTATTCGTAGGTGTAGCCCTCAGGGAGGGGGTAGGGGATGTGTTCTTACCTGTAGGTGTAGCCCTCAGGGAGGGGTTAGGGGATGTGTTCTTACCTGTAGGTGTAGCCCTCAGGGAGGGGGTAGGGGATGTGTTCTTACCCGTAGGTGTAGCCCTCAGGGAGGGGGTAGGGGATGTGTTCTTACCTGTAGGTGTAGCCCACAGGGAGGGGGTAGGGGATGTGTTCTTACCTGTAGGTGTAGCCCTCAGGGAGGGGCGAGGGGATGTGTTCTTACCTGTAGGTGTAGCCCTCAGGGAGGGGGTAGGGGATGTGTTCTTACCCGTAGGTGTAGCCCTCAGGGAGGGGTAGGGGATGTGTTCTTACCCGTAGGTGTAGCCCTCAGGGAGGGGGTAGGGGATGTGTTCTTACCTGTAGGTGTAGCCCTCAGGGAGGGGGTAGGGGATGTGTTCTTACCTGTAGGTGTAGCCCTCAGGGAGAGGGTAGGGGATGTGTTCTTACCTGTAGGTGTAGCCCCTCAGGGGAGGGGTAGGGGATGTGTTCTTACCTGTAGGTGTAGCCCTCAGGGAGAGGGTAGGGGATGTGTTCTTACCTGTAGGTGTAGCCCTCAGGGAGGGGGTAGGGGATGTGTTCTTACCTGTAGGTGTAGCCCTCAGGGAGGGGGTAGGGGATGTGTTCTTACCTGTAGGTGTAGCCCTCAGGGAGGGGGTAGGGGATGTGTTCTTACCTGTAGGTGTAGCCCTCAGGGAGGGGGTAGAGGATGTGTTCTTACATTTACATTGACATTTTAGTCATTTAGCAGACGCTCTTATCCAGAGCGACTTACATGAGCAATTAGGGTTAAGTTCCTTGCTCAAGGGCACATCGACAGATTTTTCACCTTACCTGTAGGTGTAGCCGTCAGGGAGGGGGTAGGGGATGTGTTCTTACCTGTAGGTGTAGCCCTCAGGGAGGGGGTAGGGGATGTGTTCTTACCCGTAGGTATAGCCGTCAAGGAGGGGGTAGGGGATGTGTTCTTACCCGTAGGTATAGCCGTCAAGGAGGGGGTAGGGGATGTGTTCTTACCTGTAGGTGTAGCCCTCAGGGAGGGGGAGGGGATGTGTTCTTACCCGTAGGTGTAGCCCTCAGGGAGGGGGTAGGGGATGTGTTCTTACCTGTAGGTGTAGCCCTCAGGGAGGGGGTAGGGGATGTGTTCTTACCTGTAGGTGTAGCCCTCAGGGAGGGGGTAGGGGATGTGTTCTTACCTGTAGGTGTAGCCCTCAGGGAGGGGGTAGGGGATGTGTGTTCTGGGTAGCAGGAGGAAGGTCCTGACCAGGTGGATGACGCCACACGCAGCCAGGAAGAGGAAAGAGGCACGCAGAGAGATCCCAACCTCAAATAGCAGCTTGAGAGACAGGAGGGATGGAATCATCATCATCATCATAATTAACACATGGACAGCTATCAACTGATCATCTGTGGGTGGGTGTGTTTAACAATGTTACCTTGATGATGAGGAAGAGGGCGGAGGAGGAGTCGAAGGCACCATTGTAAAGGGTGATGATGGTGGAGCGATTGGAACCAAACAGGTTGCCTATCTACAGGAAGTCACAGAGAGGGGAGACGTAACTTGCTGAGCCTCTGTGTCTTAGTGTCTCATGCTTCTCATCAGTACACACCACAGACTGACAAAACCCCAAGTCAAACGTAAGCAAATGTATGGCCCAAGGCAAGGTTGTCCATGGTTACATCAAGGGTGTGTTCTCAGTCATGGTCCTCTTTGTTTACTGACAGAACCCTGAGGACTGTTGTGTACATGACTGATGTTTATTCAGGAGGTAATAAATATGAAAGAACAGACCTGCATGTTGGTGACCACAAACAAAATGCCTCCCACAGCGATGAAGGACAGCGCCGGGAATAGGAGGGAGGACAGAGCTGAGAGAAATAAAGAACAGACTAATCCCTCTTGAGATCTTGCGAATTGCTGATGAAAGTGTAACAATCTTCCAACTGTTGATAAACTGGTATCAAACTCCAAGGTGTTTGAGTAAGCTGTGCCATCAAACCTGTTTTTCTCAAATAGTATTACACTATAGAAAAGTCAAGGATTTTACCTGAACTTGAAAAGGCCACAAACAAGGCACCAGTGGTGTACAGTGATCTGGAGAATAAGAATAAGTGACCACAACCATTATGTGAATTCAAGCAGGCAAGCACAGACACAACACACACACACACACACACACACACACACACACACACACACACACACACACAAACACACACACACACACTCTACCACCCTGTCCAACTTCAGTCCTCTTTCTCCATTTATTTCACATTCCCTCTCTCTGTTTCCATTCCTAACCTCTGGCAGTGCTCTCCATAGACACCGCCCCCTGGCTCTGCCTTGCACACTCTCTTGGATAACTAAGCACTGAGTCCAATCTACTCCAACAAGAAACTAGAAGCCCAGACAACTCACCCCCTGCCCCACCACTTTCCTTTGGGCTCTCTTTCCCGTCACTATATTTATTGTGTCCTTCTGCCTACTCTCTCTCTTTCTCTCTCTCTTTCACTCACACAAACATACACACACACACTTCACCTTTCCCTTGCTCCTCCCAGAGCTTACTCCACACATGTTATTATGATCAGACATGGGAACCCCTCCAAGGCGAATACCAGGATGTGACAGCCAGAGAAAGAGTGACTTAGCACTGGAGAGTACACCCACATGCTTTCTACCGTCACTTAGATACCAAAACTAAGGAGAAAGATAGACAGAGACAGAGATAAACTGTTGGAGAGAGTGGTAAAGAGAGAGACAGACAGAGGGTTCTCTGTTATGGCTAAGGCAATAACAGCTGGAGGCTGCTTGATAGTGTAACAGTGTTGCTTCCGTCCCTCTCCTCGCCCCTACCTGGGCTTGAACCAGGGATCCTCTGAACACATCGACAACAGTCACCCTCGAAGCACCGTTACCCATCGTTCCACAAAAGCCGTGGGAAACATGGGAAACAACTACTTCAAGGTCTCAGAGCGAGTGACGTCACTGATTGAAACGCTACTAGCACGCACTGATTTCATGGCTGTTAGACAGAGACAGACAAAGAAGAACACAGTGCTCTTGTAACAGTGTTGCTACATAGCACTGTGTTCTTCTTTGAAGGTCTCTGTCTAACACCCATGAAATCAATCACATTAGGTATCACAGACTAGACACAAAGAAATCTCAACTTCCATGAGATTAAGCACTTATTAAAGCCTCATTAACTTTGAACAGATTCTTTAACTTTTAACAAGACTTTATAATATACTGTCTTCACGTAATGCCAAATCCTTGCGGGTAACTCAAGGCTAAGCACAAATTAATGGTTGAGATCAATGGAACATTTGCGTGAAAGGTCAAGTTACAGTCTCAAGTTAAGATAAGACAAGGCTCATTTAGCTGTGTTCAGTCCCGTGTTTTAGTGACACCACTGCATTTGACTGTTTTGCATTCTCTCTGTCAATTGTCTCTTGCCAGATTGTTATGGTTACTACAATTGACATCTAACCATCAATCATGGTTTAATATAGGTTATGAACCCTGTACAGCTTAGTGATGCTTTATAACATATTTATAAAAAATACTTACATTCCCAGCAGCCTGGCTACCATGGTGCCGAAACGGTCGAACAGGAACCCATTGGGCAGCAGCAGGAAGTTGTTCATGAAGGAAGCGATGGTGAAGATGAGGGAGAACTGTTCATCTTGACCACTGCAGTCTGACACACACACACACAGGCAGTCAGAGAGCTATCAGTATGGACAGGTGTGTGTGTGTGTGTGTGTGTGTGTGTGTGTGTGTGTGTGTGTGTGTGTGTGTGTGTGTGTGTGTGTGTGTGTGTGTGTGTGTGTGTGTGTGTGTGTGTGTGTGTGTGTGTGTGTGTGCATGAGATATTTATTTGTATTGTAAGCTCTACTGTGAATCATAAAAAAAAAAAAATTGAGAATGTGTTCCAAACGGGACAGTGAGTTGTCTCAGTCACTGACCTAGGAATTGCATTCCATTGACCCCGGTGATGTTGACACACAGGTAGCTGAAGTAGCCTTCTGTCTTCAGGACTAACACCAGGGAGGCCCAGCCGAACATGGCCCCCGCAAAACACAGGCACTCCAGCAGCCCTGTGACCAGGGTCAGCCACCGCTGCACCCCTGCCCCTCCCTCACACCCCAGCATGGTCTCGTCCTGCACACGCAATTCCACCCTCTCTCCTTTTAAGCTTCCCTGGTGGTCACTTCACTTAAGAGAGAAAAATAGAAAATCAGAAGTGAGAAAAAACAAAACTGAAGGTAAAAAAATTAATGATCCTATCTCTCCTCTGAAAGTGCTTTCAAATCTCAATGACTCTCTTGAATGCCCTTTTGAATTATATTTAGCCTAAATAATGCTTTCCTGTGTCGTTGTGATGCCTGGCCATTGCATTTTGCTGCAGTTGTATTGAACGCAAACATAGTAATATTCCAACATCGCCAAAGAAACCATATACATAAAAAAAGACGCAACTGCAACATTCATTATTTCATTTATGTGGAAAAATGAATCACCCTACATTACTCACAGTTCAGAATTTCCCCAGCCACTCATATGAACAACTGTTCCTCTCTCTTCCCTTAACTCTCTTTTTCATACTTTATATAAGCCTTCCTTCCACCCAGTCTCCCCTCCCTCCTTCCGTTCAACCCCTCCTCTCCCCCAAATCCCTCTCTCTCTCACCAAAGGAAGTGTCAAGGTTGAGTGTAGATGTGGTGTGGAATCAAGCGCAGGACACACAGAGGCTTCGTACTAACGTCTTTAGTGAAGACAAAAAGAACAAGCCAAACATGGCTAGAATCACCCTGGCAGGCAAGCGAACTTTACGCACACCGGTAAAGTACAAACAAAAGGCACACACTGTACGGAACTCTCTTCAAAAACAATACAGAGAGAATAAACGAACTAGCATCCCAACATGACACGAACAATTACACACAACACATGACAAAACCCAAGTGTTATGATTTAACTGGATAGAACCCAAATGCAGACAAGTACACCAAGCCAGAGAAGTTTTAACAGGTTTATTATAATGTTCAATAGTCCAGGTTTCCAATAAATGGGGAAGAGCAAGTCCAGGTTACAGGGAGGGTACAGATCCAGGTCAGGGCAGGTGTGGTACCGTAATGTCCTAGTGTCCGTGGTGAGTCCAAAGGAGAGGCCCGATAGTGGAGAGCAGGATGGTGGTGGCAGGAGTGAAGCGGAGGCAGGAGTCAGGTTCCAAATATATGGTTGTCTTGACTATGATCTGACGATGAGTGGAAAGTTTGACCGGGTCTTAAAGGCTGAGGTGATTATGGTGAATGAGCTGCAGCTGGAACCCTGACTCCCGCACACCAGACTTCACTCCTGCAATCAAGGACAGACAGAGGGGAGGGGGAGAGCAGAGAGAGAGCTACCTAGCAGCAGTAGGCCTAACAGTACCCCCCTCTACGGACGCCACCTGGCGGCCGACAGGGTTTATCAGGATGTAACCTATGAAACTCACGAACCAGAGCAGGATCCACAATGAAGCTCCTGGGCACCCAGGAACGTTCCTCAGGACCATAACCCTCCCAATCCACCAGGTACTGGAAACCACGACCCCGGCGGCGAACATCCAGAAGTCGCCGGACAGTGTAGACCGGACCCCACCCACGATCTTGGGCGGAGGAGGGGGACGAGAGGGCGGGCACAAAGGGCTAACCGACACAGGCTTAATCTGGGAAACATGAAAGGTGGAATGAACCCGTAGGGAGGCAGGAAGCTGTAGCTTAACCGCGCAGGGGTTAACAATAGACAGTATCTTGAACGGTCCTATAAAACGAGGCGCCATCTTCTTCGACTCCACCTTCAATGGAAGGTCCCGTGACTTCAGCCATACCTCTTGACCAGGAGAGTAACCGGGAGCCTGGGACCGGTGACGGTTGGCTTGCCTCTGCATGTACGCCGAAGCTCGGGACAGAGCTACCCTGGCCTTCCTCCAGACCTTGCAGCAGCGGCGCATGTGGGACTGCACCGAGGGTACCGCAAGTTCCCTCTCTTGGGAAGGGAACAGGGGAGGTTGATAACCCAGAGCACACAGAAAAGGAGACAAACCAGAGGAAGCGTTAGTCAAGGTGTTATGAGCATATTCCACCCAGGGGAGCATGGAGCTCCATGACCCAGGGTTAGACCCAGTGACACAGCGAAGTGCGGTCTCCATCTCCTGGTTCGCTCTCTCGGCTTGCCCGTTGGTCTGGGGGGTGATATCCAGAGGACAGGCTGGATGTAATGCCCAAAGCTTTACAGAAAGCTTTCCACACCTGGGAGACAAACTGGGGACCCCTGTCAGAGACAATATCCGTGGGTAGACCATGAGAGCGGAACACATGTTCAACCAAAATATCAGCCGTCTCTCTGGCAGTGGGCAGTTTAGGTAGGGCCAAAAAATGAGCGAACTTAGAAAAACGATCAATCACCGTAAGAATGACAGTCTTACCAGATGAGGGGGAAGTCCAGTGACAAAATCCATAGCGATATGCGACCAGGGCCGGCTGGGTATAGGTAGAGGTCGTAGATGACCAGCGCTGGCCTGGGTGGAGTTTTTACTTCGTGCACATACCGTACAAGCAGCAATGAAGGCTCGAGTGTCCGCCTCCATCGTGGCCCACCAGAACTTCCGTCGCACAAAGTCAAGGGTCCGCGAAACTCCAGGGTGACAGGTAAGGGGAGACGAGTGAGCCCACTGAAGTACCTGGGAGCGAGCAGATTCAGGGACAAACATCCGGTTAGGAGGACCCCTCCCAGGGTCAGCTTGATGATGTTGAGCCTGTCTAACAATCCCCTCGATGTCACATGTGATGACTGCAATACTGCAGGTAGGAGGCAAAATGGGTTCAGGGTTACTACCAGTATCAACAGCCGAATGAACACGAGACAGGGCGTCAGGCTTGACGTTGCGTGACCCAGGACGGTAAGACAGAGAAAAATTGAATCTCCCAAAAAATAGTGCCCACCTGGCTTGGACGGGGGTTGAGCTGCTTCGCTGACTGGAGGTAAGCCAGATTCTTATGATCCGTCCAAACGATGAAGGGTTGTTCCGCCTCCAACCAATGTCGCCACTCCTCGAGAGCCAGCTTAACGGCGAGCAGTTCACGATTTCCAACATCATAATTCCTCTCTGCCTGAGAAAGTTTCCTTGAGAGAAAAGCACAGGGATGCAGTTTGTTATCTTCAGGAGAACGTTGTGACAACACTGCACCTACCCCAGTGTCGGATGCATCCACCTCCACGACAAACTGGCGGTCGGGATCCGGCTGCATCAGAATGGGAGCCGAGGCGAAGCGATGTTTCAGTTCTTCGAACGCTGATTCGGCCCCTTCATTCCAAGCGAACGGTCGTGAGATGGAGGTGAGAGCGGTGAGTGGCGCCGCAATGCGGCTGTAGTCCTTGATGAACCTCCTATAGAAGTTCGCAAACCCCAGGAATCGTTGAAGTTGTTTGCGGGTAGAGGGAGCTGGCCAGTCCGTGACAGCAGAGATCTTAGCTGGGTCCATCCGCAGCTCCCCTGAGCTATGATGTAACCCAAAAAAGAGGTCTCAGACACATGAAATTCACATTTCTCCATCTTCACAAACAGTTTGTTCTCCAACAACCTTTGCAACACCTGGCGCACATGCAGTTCATGTTCCTGGGAGGACTCTGAGAAAATCAAGATATCATCCAGATAGACAAAAACAAACCGATTCAACATGTCCCGAAGGACATCATTGACTAGTGCCTGAAAAACAGCAGGGGCATTAGACAACCCAAAAGGCATAACCCGATACTCAAAATGTCCCAAGGGTGTGTTGAAGGCAGTCTTCCATTCATCACCCTTACGAATGCGCACCAGGTGATACGCATTTCGTAGATCCAGTTTCGTAAAGATGGTAGCACCATGAAGGAGGGGAAAAGCAGAATTAATCAAAGGCAGAGAATACTTGTTCTTAATGGTGATGTTGTTAAGTCCACGGTAATCAATACAGGGTCTGAGGGTCTTATCCTTCTTAGCAACAAAAAAGAATCCCGCTCCTACAGGTGACGAGGAAGGACGCATAATACCTGCCGCCAAGGAGTCCCGAATGTAGTTCTCCATAGCCTCCGTCTCCGGCCGGGAGAGATTGTACAGGCGACTGCTGGGGGAGCGGGGCTCCTGGCTGGAGGTCAATGGCGCAGTCGTAAGGCCGGTGAGGAGGAAGAGAAGTAGCTCTGTGTTTGCAGAAAACGGATGCCAGGTCATGATACACGTCAGGAACAGCAGAAAGATCCATGGACTCCAGTGGAGGTTGAGGCACAGTACTGGCAGGAGTCTGAGCAGAACACAAACAATTCACATGACAAAATGTGCTCCATGAAACAATGCTACCTGTCACCCAATCAATGTGTGGATTGTGTTTTATGAGCCAGGGGATACCAAGGACCAGGGGAGTCTGTGGGCAGTCGATAATATGGAATTGAATGTTCTCCTGATGATTTCCCGACACTCTAAGACAAACAGGAACAGTCTGATGGGTAATGCGGGTCAACAATTGTCCATTTAGACCCTTAGCCTGCAGCGGACAGTCCATAGGAACAGTCTCCAAATCCATTTGTTGAGCCCACTCTCTATCCAAAAAGCTTTCGTCGGCACCAGAGTCAATCAGCGCACTAACAGAGAAATTCTGGGACTGCCACTGGAGGGATGCCTGGAGCAGAATGCGGGGAGAAGAGGAAGAATCCGCTGCTCGGCTCACCAAAACTTCTCCCATAAATGATGAGCTGGCCCTTTTCCCGGACGAACTGGGCAGGAAGGAAACGAAATGACCAGCTTCTCCACAATACAGGCAGACCCGAGCCTGAATACGACGTGCACGCTCCTCTGAGGACAACCGTGCACGACCCACCTCCATGGCTCGGGTTCAGTGCTCCTCGTATCGACTCGGGAAGACACGGCTCTCTCCGTAGGGGACGATGCAGGGAGGAGTTTGTTGATGACAGACAGGTTGCTTGGAACTAACACTCCTCTCCCGGCGGCGCTCCCGAATCCGATTATCCAACCTGATAGTGAGTGAAATAAGATTATCCAGCGTAGGCGATTCATCATATGACACCAATTCATCTTTTAAAGTCTCAGACAAAGCATTGATGAACACTCCTTGTAATGCCTCGTCATTCCAACCACTCACTGCTGCTAAAGTCCGAAACTCCACTGCCATCTCCGCCACACTACGAGCCCCCTGCCGAAGAGAAAACAACCGTTTCGCAGCCTCCTTGCCTCGTACGGGGTGGTCAAAAACCTTCCTCATCTCCGTGGTGAAGGCCACGTAAGCGTTGCAAATGTCCGACTGACTCTCCCAGACCGCGGATCCCCAGGCACGAGCGGAACCGCTAGTAGAGTTGATAAGGTAGGCAATACGGGCTCTTTCTGAGGCGTAGTTGAGGGGCTGTTGTTCAAACACTAACGAGCATTGAGTCAAAAAATCGCCACAGGTTCCCATGTTCCCGTCATAGCGCTCTGGAGCAGGAACAAAAGGCTCTCTGATCTGGGCTGAAGGGGTAGTAAGGGCAGACACTTGATTGGTGAGTAATTGAACCTGATTAAGCAGCACCTGACTGTCCTCAGCAATCGTCTTAAACAGGGTATCATGTTGGCCAAGTAGAATGCCCTGATTGGCTATGGCAGTCCAAATTTGAGTGCACTCTGGGGTGGTATGCGAGCTACTGTCTGCTGGGTTCATGTTGGTCAGATCATACTGTTATGATTTAACTGGATAGAACCCAAATGCAGACAAGTACACCAAGCCAGAGAAGTTTTAACAGGTTTATTATAATGTTCAATAGTCCAGGTTTCCAATAAATGGGGAAGAGCAAGTCCAGGTTACAGGGAGGGTACAGATCCAGGTCAGGGCAGGTGTGGTACCGTAATGTCCTAGTGTCCGTGGTGAGTCCAAAGGAGAGGCCCGATAGTGGAGAGCAGGATGGTGGTGGCAGGAGTGAAGCGGAGGCAGGAGTCAGGTTCCAAATATATGGTTGTCTTGACTATGATCTGACGATGAGTGGAAAGTTTGACCGGGTCTTAAAGGCTGAGGTGATTATGGTGAATGAGCTGCAGCTGGAACCCTGACTCCCGCACACCAGACTTCACTCCTGCAATCAAGGACAGACAGAGGGGAGGGGGAGAGCAGAGAGAGAGCTACCTAGCAGCAGTAGGCCTAACACCAAGAGAACTTATAGGACGCATAATTAACACTAACAAGGAACAGGTGTAACAAAACAGACAAAACCAAACAAACATCGAAACATAGAACGGTGGCAGCTAGTACTCCGGAGACGACGACCGCCGAAGCCAGCCCGAACAAGGAGAAGGAGCAGCCTCGGCCGAAACCGTGACAGTACTCCCCCCTTGACGCGTGGCTCCAGCCGTGCGCCGACCCCGGCCTCGAGGACGACCAGGAAGACGCGGAGCAGGGCGTGTGGGATGACCACGATGGAACTCGGTCAGAAGAGACGGGTCTAGGATGTCCCTCCTTGGCACCCAGCACCGCTCCTCCGGGCCGTACCCCTCCCACTCCACGAGATATTGGAGACCCCCCATCTGGCGTCTCGAATCCAGGATGGACCGAACAGTGTACGCCGGAGCCCCCTCGATGTCCAGCGGGGGCGGAGGAGTCTCTTCTATCTCATAATCCTGGAGTGGACCAGCTACCAGCGGCCTGAGGAGAGACACATGGAACGAGGGGTTAATATTCTTGTAATCAATTGGCAGTTGTAACCTGTAACACACCTCGTTCAATCTCCTCAGGACTTTAAAAGGCCCCACAAACCGTCGACCCAGCTTCCGGCAGGGCAGGCGGAGGGGCAGGTTTCTGGTCGAGAGCCAGACTCGATCTCCCGGTGTGTACACCGGCCCCTCACTGCGGTGGAGATCGGCGCTCGTCTTATGTCGACGGATGGCCCGCTGCAGATGGACGTGTGCAGCGTTCCACGTCTCCTCCGAGCGCCGCACCCACTCATCCACCGCCGGGGCCTCGATCTGGCTCTGATGCCAAGGTGCCAGAGCCGGCTGGTACCCTAACACACACTGGAAAGGAGTTAGTTTAGTGGAGGAGTGGCGGAGAGAGTTCTGTGCCATCTCGGCCCAGGGAACATACCTCGCCCACTCCTCCGGCCAGCCCTGGCAATACGACCTCAGAAACCTACCCACATCCTGGTTTACACGTTCGACCTGCCCATTGCTCTCCGGGTGGTAACCCGAGGTAAGGCTCACCGAAACCCCCAAACGCTCCATGAACGCTCTCCAGACTCTGGAGGTAAACTGGGGGCCTCGATCAGACACTATATCCTCGGGTACCCCGTAATGCCGGAAGACGTGGGTGAATAGTGCCTCAGCGGTCTGTAGGGCAGTAGGAAGACCCGGCATGGGAAGGAGACGACAGGCCTTCGAGAACCGATCCACAACGACCAGGATGGTGGTATTCTCCTGTGAGGGGGGAAGGTCTGTAACAAAATCCACCGAGAGGTGAGACCAGGGTCGTTGTGGAACGGGCAGGGGTTGTAACTTACCCCTGGGCAAGTGTCTGGGCGCCTTACACTGGGCACACACCGAGCAGGAGGAGACATAAACCCTCACATCCCTGGCTAACGTTGGCCACCAGTACTTTGTGCTAAGGCAGTGCACTGTCCGGCCAATACCTGGATGCCCAGAGGAGGGTGACGTGTGAGCCCAATAAATGAGTCGATCCCGAACCTCGAGCGGAACGCACGTCCGACCCACCGGACACTGTGGAGGGCTAGGGTCGGTGCGTAACGCCCGCTCGATCTCCGTATCGACCTCCCACACCACCGGTGCCACCAGACAAGACTTCGGTAGTATGGGAGTGGGCTCAACGGACCTCTCCTCTGTGTCATACCGCCGAGACAGGGCGTCTGCCTTCCCGTTCTGGGACCCAGGGATGTAAGTGATCTTAAACACGAACCGGGCTAGAAACATAGTCCACCGAACCTGGCGAGGATTTTGTCTCCTAGCTGCCCGAATGTATTCCAGGTTACGGTGGTCAGTCAAAATGAGAAAAGGGTGTTGAGCCCCCTCAAGCCAATGCCTCCACACCTTTAGGGCCTGTACCACGGCTAACAGCTCCCTGTCCCCTACGTCATAATTTCGCTCCGCCGGACTGAGCTTTTTCGAGTAAAAAGCACAGGGGCGGAGTTTAGGTGGTGTGCCGGACCGTTGCGAGAGAACGGCCCCGATACCGGCTTCTGACGTGTCCACCTCCACTTGGAATGGTAAAGCGGGATCCGGATGCACCAGCACCGGAGCCGAAGTAAACAGGTCCTTCAGTCTCCCAAAACCCTGTTCGCCTCAGCTGACCACCGCAAGCGCACCGGACCCCCCTTCAGAAGGGACGTTATGGGAGCTGCCACCTGTCCAAAACCCCGGATAAACCTCCGGTAGTAATTCGCAAAGCCCAAGAACTGCTGCACCTCTTTAACCGTGGTTGGGGTTTGCCAATTACGCACGGCTGACACACGGTCAACCTCCATCTTCACCCCTGACGCGGACAACTGATAACCCAAAAAGGAGACCGACTCCTGGAAGAACAGACATTTCTCTGCCTTGACATACAGGTCATGCTCCAACAGCCTCCTCAACGCTCGGCGCACAAGGGCTACATGCTCGGCTCGGGTAGAACTGTACACCAGAATATCGTCTATGTACACGACCACTCCCTGCCCCTGCATGTCCCGGAAAATCTCATCCACAAAGGATTCGAAGACTGATGGAGCATTCATTAACCCGTATGGCATGACGAGATACTCGTAATGACCCGAGGTAGTACTAAATGCTGTCTTCCATTCATCGCCCTTTCTAATGCGTACCAAGTTGTATGCGCTCCTGAGGTCCAATTTTGTGAAGAACCGTGCCCCGTGTAATGACTCCGTCATAGTCGCAATCAGAGGGAGTGGATAACTATATTTCACAGTAATCTGATTGAGACCGAGGTAATCAATACACGGGTGCAAACCTCCATCTTTTTTCTTCACAGAAAAGAAGCTTGAGGACGCAGGGGAAGTGGAGGGCCGTATGTATCCCTGTCTCAGAGACTCGGCAATGTATGTCTCCATCGCCCTCTTCTCCTCTTGTGACAAAGGATACATGTGGCCCTGCGGGAGCGCAGCTCCTGCCTGGAGGTCTATCGCACAATCCCCCCGTCTATGAGGTGGCAATCGCGCCGCCCTCGCCTTGCTAAACACGAGTGCTAAATCCTCATACTCGGGGGGAACGTGCATTGCGGGCATTTGGTTTGGACTCTCCACCGAGGTCACCCCTACGGAAACACCCAGACATAGCCCCACACACTGGGCAGACCACCCCTTAAGAGCCCTCTCTCGCCACGAAATGGTAGGATCATGAGTAATCAACCAGGGAAGCCCCAGCACCACCGGATACGCAGGAGAGTCGATCAGATATAGCTGAATCGTCTCCTCATGACCCCCCTGCGTCTCCATCCTAAGTGGCACTGTGACCTCCCTAATCAACCCGGATCCTAACGGACGGCTATGTAGGGCATGTACAGGGAAGGGATTATTAACCGGAAGGAGAGGGATCCCTAACTCTATACAAAATGTACGATCTACAAAATTCCCAGCTGCGCCTGAATCTACTAGCGCCTTATGCTGGGAACGAGGTGCAACCTGTGAAAAACAAACAGGTATGGTTATGTGCACGACAGAAAGCTCTGGGTAAGTGGGGCGCCTACTCACCTGGGAGGACTCCCCAATGTGTGGCCTGCCGTCTCGTCCTCCAGGAGACCCTCCCCAGCACCTAGCCGCGGTGTGCCCTCCACGGCCACAGTTGGTGCAGGGGACGGCCCCCCTCGGGCTCCTTCTCCTCCGTTCTCTAGCGCCAGCACCCCCGAGCTCCATGGGACTCGGCTCGGAGGTGCTGGAGGGTGGAATGGGCGACCCCCACCCAGGACGTCCGCGGGTGGCGAGCAGGGTGTCTAGCCGAATGGCCATGTCAACCAATTGGTCAAACGTAAGAGTGGTGTCCCTGCACGCCAACTCTCTACGGACGTCCTCCCGGAGGCTGCAGCGGAAGTGATCTATGAGGGCCCGCTCATTCCACCCTGCATCTGCCGCTAGAGTCCGAAACTCCAGGACAAACTCTTGAGCGCTCCTCATCCCCTGCCGGAGGTAGAATAGACGCTCCCCCGCCGCCTTCCCCTCAGGTGGATGGTTGAACACTGCCCGGAAGCGGCGGGAGAACTCCGCATAGGTGATCGTTGCGGCGTCTATCCTCCTCCATTCGGCGTTGGCCCACTCCAACGCCTTGCCGGTGAGACAGGAGATGAGGGCGGAAACGCTCTCGTGTCCCGAGGGCGCCGGGTGTACGGTGGCGAGGTAGAGTTCGACTTGCAACAGGAAACCCTGACACCCGGCAGCGGTGCCGTCGTACGCCCTCGGGAGCGAGAGCCGAATCCCACTGGGTTCCGGAAGTTGGACAGGTGGACTGACCGATGGTGATGGTGTGGTAGGTGGGGGCGCGGGTACCCCGCTGGTCTCCCATCGATGGAGGGTGTTCATCACTCTATCCAGAGCGTGCCCGATCTGGTTGATCCTGTCCTCCTGTCCACGAAGGCGCTCCTCAATGACCTCGGTAGGTGCGGATGCTCCTGCTGATTCCATGGTGAATGGTGTGTAATTCTGTCAAGGTTGAGTGTAGATGTGGTGTGGAATCAAGCGCAGGACACACAGAGGCTTCGTACTAACGTCTTTCGTGAAGACAAAACGAACAAGCCAAACACGGCTAAAATCACCCTGGCAGGCAAGCAAACTTTACGCACACCGGTAAAGTACAAACAAAAGGCACACACTGTGCGGAACTCTCTTCAAAAACAATACAGAGAGAATAAACGAACTAGCATCCCAACATGACACGAACAATTACACACAACACATGACAAAACCCAAGAGAACTTATAGGACGCATAATTAACACTAACAAGGAACAGGTGTAACAAAACAGACAAAACCAAACAAACATCGAAACATAGAACGGTGGCAGCTAGTGCTCCGGAGACGACGACCGCCGAAGCCTGCCCGAACAAGGAGAAGGAGCAGCCTCGGCCGAAACCGTGACAGTAAGTAATATTTTCGGGGTAGTGTCTGAATGCGAACACATGAATGTGAACACTGGTGTACCGGACACGCCCGCAAATGTTGTAGTCAAGGCTAGGATGGCTCCAGTGCAATTAGTGGAGCTTACTCAGGTGTTCAAAAGCGAGAGCTTAATGCTTCTTAGGTAGTTCTTTATGAGTTTTAGTTTAGAAAACGATCTCTCCGCAGAAGTGACAGTTACAGGGATGGTAAAAACAGCTTGATTGCCGTAGAAACATCAGGGAAACTGAGCAGAAGGGAGGTGTGCTTCAAATACAGCAGTTCTGCAACATCTTTAATTGAGCCTCTCATTCTCCTTAATTGCCGGCCTCAACCATTTACAGTAAGAGATTAACTGTAAAGGAAACTCTGGGGACAGGTCGTCTGGATACTGGACAGCCAATAATTTGGCAGACGCAAACAGATTATCGTCTTTAGCGGACAACAGTTCTTGAGGGGTTGAACAAAAAAAGCAGTTTGCGATTTCATTCATATTGTGAACCTGCGTTTGAGTTGTGTGGTTGCAATATCAACAGTCCCTTATCTATGGTATATTTAAGCAATAATGCACGAGGGGGAGTGGTATATGGCCAATATACCACAGCTAAGGGCTGTTCTTATGCAGGACGCAACAAGGAGTGCCTGGATATAGCCCTTAGCGTGGTATTTTGGCCATATACCACAAACCCCCGAGGTGCCTTATTGCTATTATAAACTGGTTACCAATGTAATTAGAACAGTAAAAATATTTTCTGGGGTCATACCAGTGGTTTATGGTCTGATATACCACGGCTTTCAGCCAATCAGTACTCAGAACTCGAACCACCGGTTTATAATTTGGCATGCATCATTCAAGACTACATTTAAATTGAGGCAGCGCAATGGACATATAATGCACAATGTCTCAGGAAAGACTGTCTGGGTTGGCAATACTCAGTATAGAAAACAGTCAGGCACGCAACCTGGACCTACAGGCCATGGTGAAAACATTTGCACTCAAAAAAGGAGGACTTCAGGAGACCAGGGGAGTCTCTTAAGTTGGATTTCATTTGATTGAATTTATCTTGAATATTGCAGCCCAATTGTGTAGGCTACTAGCCAGACTACTTTTTTCCTCATTGTTAGGCTATTTGATGTGTAATTTATTTATTTATTTAAATGTTTTTTTTTTAAATTGCAACTAAATGGCAGCTATAGATCGTACACTGCATAATAAAACAATCCCTAGTAAGCTAGTGTTTTGAGGGTGGACTGACTGTATTATTTGGCATTAATAGACTGGTTTTACGCACAACAACTTTAGACCTTGCGGGGGGCGAACTCCGACCTTGCGGGGTCCAGAGAAACTGTTACATCAGTGAATGTGAAGGAAACAACACAACAAAAGAAAGCCAATCCATGCCATATAAGCAATGAAATGTCATATGGGAGAGATACTTCCAATATTGCCAATCTGCAAAAAGGACTGTGAATTTGGCTGTACTGTTTGCTATTTACATTGCTAGTTAATTACTGTACCTGTCAGCTTCCTGCTTCCCCTGTTTGTCTCCTGGCCTCTAGAGGTCAGCTGTGTTCCCCTTTGCCTTAGTTCTTCCTCATGTGTCCTAATTAGCTTATCCAGGTCACCTGTGCCTTGTTTCCCCTTGTGTATTTTAGCTGTGTTTTCCCCTTGTTTGTCACTTGGTTATTGCGTCCTGACTGTGTGTCTCCTGCTTTGTCTCACCGTGTCTGTCCTAGTAAGTTTTTGAAGTTATCTTTAGTTTGTTTTTCTCTCCTCGTGGAGTTGTTTTGTTTTGCCTCCTGTTTTGTGAACATTAAATCTACTTGCCTGGAGTATTGCCTTGGGTGTTTCATTTGGGTCCTACAACATCTCCTCTGTGGCTAAGGGGTAGTACCCCCAGCTCTACACTTCTGAGACCGGAGTTCTACCCGGATTGTGACAGAATAACCAAGTCAATCATGGACCCAGAAACACTCAGTTCCCAGGACCTGTTGGCGGTGATCATTCGACATGAGGCTTCTTTCCAGCGCCATGAAGCCGTTCTCAGCCGACAAGAGGAGCTGATGGCTAGACATTCTCAACTCCTGGCCGAAATGATGAGTTCCCTTCACCAGCTCTTTGAACGCCTCCTTGGTCCTCCCCCTTCCCCCGGTCACCTCCCAGTGACGACAGGCCTTCTCGGTTGGCGGAGCCCGACTACCACCTCCCAAGCCCTTTTCTGGGGATCCAAGCTCTTGCCAGGGTTTCCTCACCCAATGCTCCCTCACCTTCGAGCTCCAACCCTCAAGTTTTCCCACAGACCGTTCCAAGATTGCCTACCTCATTACCCTTCTTTCAGACAAGGCGCTCGCCTGGGCCTCTGCGGTGTGGCAGTCCCAGGAGGCCTGTTGTGACTCCCACGCTGCATTTGTAGAAGAGTTCAAGCGGGTGTTCGATCATCCTGTCAGTGGGCGGGAGGCTTCCAAGCGCCTACTGTCTCTCCGTCAGGGCCCCCGAAGCACGGCAGATTTTGCCATTGAGTTCCGAACCATGGCAGCAAGGAGCGGATGGAATGATGAAGCGCTGAGGGTCTGCTTTCAGGGAGGGTTATCTGAGCCCCTTCAAGATGAGTTAGCCACCCGTGAACCAGCTGAAGATCTCGAGTCCCTCATAGCCTTGGCCATCCGCCTGGACAATCGTCTAAGAGAGCGGAGAACGGCTCGCCGTCAGGTGTCTCAGTCCCAAGTTCCTCTGAGCAGCTCTGTTTCTCCTGTTTGGACTCCGTCATTCAGAGCTGCCCCGGCTCCTGAACTGCCCCAGGATTCCCCGGAGAGCATGCAGTTAGGCCGTTCCAGGCTTTCTTCCAACGAAAGGGAACGTCGCATGAGGGAGCGTCGGTGCCTCTACTGCGGGGTTGCCGGCCACTTCCGCTCCACTTGCCCCGAGCTTTCGGGAAACGCCTGTCCCCGCCCAGCTACAGGAGGGTTGTGATGGGGAAAATTAGAGCTCCTCCTACTAACGCGGTCCTAGCTATTCCAGCCACTCTGTCCTGGGAGGGCCACCAGCATCGGGTCCAGGCTATGATCGATTCCGGTGCCGCAGGTGATTTTATGGATGTAACCTTGGCTAAGGAACTTAAGATCCCTACCCAACTACTTCCTCAACCCCAGGCAGTTACAGCCTTAGATGGCAGACCTCTGGAACCAGGAAAAGTTACTGAGGCGACTCAGTCCCTGCGACTTACCATCTCTCAACACCAGCAGGAGGAGACCTTCTATCTCATTGACTCTCCCGAGTATCCTATTATCCTGGGTCACCCTTGGCTATGCAGACATAATCCCCAGATCGACTGGCCTACTGGCACCATTCTTAGCTGGGGTCCCACTTGCCAACTCACCTGCATGCTTCAGAGTTCCTCAGCCCCTAGTACCCAGTTTCAAGAGTCTGTTGACGTCTCCCGAGTCCCCAGTGTTTACCATCGGTTCAAGGCAGTGTTCAGCAAGGCCCGGGCTACTGCCTTACCGCCTCATCGCACTTATGACTGTGCCATTGATCTACTCCCTGGGTGCTGCCCTCCTAGAGGTCGGATCTTTTCCTTGTCCTCCCCGAGCACGCAGCTATGGACACCTACATTAAGGAGTCCTTGGCAGCCGGCCTTATCTATGCCTCTACTTCCCGGCTGGGGCGGGCTTCTTTTTGTTGAAAAGAAAGACGGGGGTCTGAGGCCTTGTATTGATTACAGGGGACTCAACAAGATCACGGTTCGGAATCGATACCCTCTTCCTCTCATGGCCACTGCTTTTGAGCTGCTTCAAGGGGGCTTCCATTTTTACTAAGCTGGATCTCCGCAATGCTTACCATCTCGTGCGGATCCGGCCAGGAGACGAATGGAAGACGGCGTTCAACTACGCCCACGGGACACTATGAATATCGGGTGATGCCGTTCGGGCTCACCAATGCCCCCGCAGTATTCCAAGCCCTGATTAATGATGTTCTCCGGGATATGCTTAATCTGTTCGTCTTCGTGTACCTGGGACCGATATCCTCATCTTCTCGAGGTCCCTGAAGGAACATGAGGGGCATGTTAGCCGGGTTCTCCAGAGGCTCCTTGACAATCACCTCTACGTTAAGCCTGAGAAGTGTGAATTTCATGTTTCTCAGACTCAGTTTCTCGGGTTTATTGTCACTCCCGGGCACCTAGAG